>NW_015113918.1:176267-190639 GCF_001443285.1 Poecilia latipinna | reverse complement strand
TCCCACCCGTTACCTAATCAGCCCTGTTCCTTTGTTTCAATATTTAACCTCCCAGTACTCAAGCACCTCTTACTCCTTGCTGGTTCCTCCTTTTATTCCCCATCTCTTCTACATTTCCTTGATGGTTCCTCACGTTCTCCTTGGGTCTCCTGGCTGACTTTTTGTATGTTTTATTTTTATTAAACTTTTGCTTCCTCCATTTTTTTTTGAATTTTTGTATTTTCTTAATTTTTTATTAAATACTCAAAATCACGTGTTATGTCAACCCGTCTGCATTTGGGTCTTACTTTTCATAAAACCTGTTTATTCACTAATTTTTCTGTAGAGATTTTAAAATATTTTCAAAAGGAAATGCAGCTTGGGAAGTTGAAATACTAAGGGTCAGTGCTAGTCAAAACTAACACTATTCATTTGGGCACTGATTGGCTGTACCCCAAAGAGTGGAAAAGGGTTAGGGTTAGGGTTTCAGAACAGTTTATTGAGTCTCCTGAACAAACCAATATGTATGTTAAGTAAACTGAACCCTTACTTAACATACTGCCTGAGAGACACAATATAGAATTTGTTCCAGGCGACATGTGAGCTTAGAGTATGAAAGAGGCTAAAATCAGAGACAAAAACTTTAAAACACTCAGAATGTTCTCACTTCAAGTAAATAACTTTTGAAATGTTGGAAATAACCAGTCTAACAGCACCAGCTTGCATGTCCACCACTTTATTAGGTACACTTGATTAATTGCTTGACAATGTCAATGATAGATCAGCTAAGATGTCATCAACTAAATTCTCGTAGGCATCTAGCTGATGATCTCAAAAAGAGAAAAGCTGAAGTTATCAGATATGTGGAGAAATTAAGTGTGGTCTGGATTCGTTTATTTTCATAGCTGATAGTCGAGTAGGTTCGGTTAGATTGGGGACCAAAATTGCAACATTTGTTCCATTTCCAGCTGGTGTGATTTCATTTAGCATTAAGTCAAACAAACCAATACCTTTGGAAAACCTGTTCCCTTCCTCACCTGAGGTAGCACCACAACACAATAAGAACCACTGAAGGAAACAACACAAAAACCTTTACATGTATGAAATATTTATATGCATTATTTCATACATATAATGGATCAGTGCTTGAATAAATTTATTATACAAGCTACTTTGTACCTTGTAACTTATCTCTAACCTAAAATCAAGGGTGAAATAACTGTAGAACTGCCTAACTTCTTATGCAAAGATGCTAATGGCTAATAATGTTTAGGCTAATGCAGTTAACGATCACCATAACAGTCTGATAATAGTAGTTAGCATTTAGCCTAGCAGACTGTTCTTTAGCCTAGAACAGTCAGTCATTCACTTCTAACACAGAGAAATATCTCAAAATACAATTGATGTCAATAAAACACTGTCCTGAACTTACATAAAAACCTTTTAGCAATGGTACCTGTCTATTACTTATGCACATAAGACTACAAGCCATTTCTCCGACTAGCGCTACTCGCTTGTTTGTTTCAGTTGTACATACCCAGAATGCCCTGTGCTGCAGTCTGCTTCCTGCTCTTGGTACTGATCAGCTGTAGTTCCAAGAGCAGAGACGTGAACATTGTAGTTCATGGCTTCTGCGGTAGTGCTGTTACTACTGTTTGTATTAATGCATATTTAGTGTTTGAACTTATTAATTAATTAGCAGCTATACACATTTTTAGAGGAGGTCTCAAGTATTTGAGGATTTTGGTAATTCACACTCAACTGTGGTCCTTTACCGCTGTGAATACTGGGGGTGCACAATATCAAATATAATTGTATCATTTCTTTGGTTTGTCTTGTTGTATTCAAGTAAACTATTTCACACATATGTGATATAAGGGAGGGACATTGTTTATTTTTTTAATCCATGTATCTGAAATTAATATGATCATTGGCAGTTTGTCGAGATTCACTGTGTATTGTCACAGACCAGAGATGAACAACCCCAGCATACTGAGAATACATACTCTGATTAAGGCTTTTATTACCACAATACATTTAACTGGTACAAAACCTAAATTCTAACCAGTAGGGACATTTTGTTCTGGTGTTATAGATCCACTGCCTCTTTTCCCCATCAGGTCTCACTACCATTACCCATTTTCCACCCTGTCTGTATTCTGGAGAGTGTTGCTCTGCTTAACTGCTCTGCATTCAGCTGGTGTACTACCTGACACTGACAGCTGACTGACACTCTGCAGTCCTCTTCCTGGGACTTACCAATTTAACTAGCATGTTGTAACATGGAAAAACAACTTCACACAGCTACAAGCACACACACAGGGAGACATTTATGCTCATATACTCAGAGAAGAACACAACTGTTATGATGAGTACACACACAAGATTTATTCACAAACCAGCCAAAGTTTGTGTACAAATTAATAGTTCAAAACTAGCTAAGCTAGCTAGTGAACATACTTAAAAGTCTATTGTGAATATCTCACTCTAATTTAAACCAATAACTAAGCATATTTCCAATTCTTTTAAGGTCAACAAGTAAAATGATTTAGTGCCTTAATTAGCCTCTGATTGAAAAAAACACTTCTCCACTGAGATTTTCTCTTTTAGATGCTTATCACTCTATCCTGAAGGGTTCAGATCTGAAATTATAAATGACCCAGACAAATTTCCTCTTGAAAAGTGCATTTTCTCAAGATTTGATTGGCTGTTGATTGATGGTCTTGTGCCCTTTTACTTACATTTAGCTGTTCCTACTTAATAAGCCAAACCAAAACAAATGCAGGAGTCTAGTGTTAGCAGGAAAAATGGCTTTGTGAGAAGGAAGTTGCACTTCAGAGGTTTTGTGCATTTCCTTCAGTGGTTCTTTTTGCAACGCCATAACAGCCCAGGGGATGAACAGGTTTGTCAAAGGGCTTGATTCGTTTGACACAGTTCAGTGGGAAAGCGAATCGCTCCAACTGAAAACATAACAAATGCTGCATTGTTGGTCCCCAATAGAACTGGGTCTACCACACCAGGTGTGAAAACTCCCTATGAGCATTGAAATGTCATTCCTAGTTCATCATCAGGACCTAATTTTCCACAAAATCTCCTTCCTCATATTTAGACCTAATGCAATAATACACAAGGCAAAATACTGATCAGTGTAACAGCAGCCTCATAATGTGTGTTTACCTAAACTGGAAATGTTTATGTGATTAAAAGTACTTACTGCTGGCAAGCTGAAAAGAAAGGTTTGAGAAATTGACAGGGAAGAGAAATGTGAAACAAGTTACAGTGATCCCTCGCTGTAACGTGGTTCACCTTTCGCGGTCTCTCTGCTTCACAGATTTTGTGTGTAGTTTTTTTCACAGTTCATTATGTTCTGTGTCCTGATTGGCTAAACAGTCTCCGAGCTCCTTCTCTACCTGTCTGCCAATAACGTTACAGTATTTAAATATAAGTAATACAGATTGGCCATTCAGGAGATGAAAGCTGAAAACTTTGAATGCCTGCTGGAAAAAACTGTGGCCAGAGGCAGCAGAACCCGACAGGAGGCTCACTTGACAAGATCTATCGCTCTGCCGTAGATACAGCTGTGAATCTCACGGGTCAGGTTGGAAGAGACGCTTTAATGACACGACTCCGGATCACATAAAGGCCCGCTGACCTGAAAACAGGTTTTGTTCTTTGGTTTCAATGTAGAGTATTTAATTATGTGTAATAATTGTAAAAACTAAAGGTAACTACTTCGCGGATTTCACTTATTGCGGGATATTTTCAGAATGCAACCCCAGCAAAAAATGAGGGATTACTGTATATCAAGAATTTGGTAAGTCGTTCATTGTGTCAAGTGTCAACTAATTCCTGTAGAGTTATGACCTTTGACCGCTCCACCACCCACCATGACAGAAATCCTCACGGATGAGTTTGGCCTCTGAACCTTACACAGCAAATTTGGAAGTGTTCCATCAACTCCTACAAAGTTAAATTCAACACTTTGAAAGTGTCTATATTGGTCCACTCTGGATGGTGTAGAAGTTACACTTTTGAAAGTGTTATTTGTGATAGAGTTGAATCAACACTCACAGTAGTTGAAATCAAATATACTTCAGTGTTAATCTACCCAACAACTAGTGTATATTGTCAAAAGTTAACACTATGAACATCTTAATGTAACACAGAACGGTGTGAAGTATATATTAACATAGAAATCTGAGTTTTGAAATACTACTGGCAGGGTGTGCTGTGGTGGTGCAGGGGTTAAGCACAACCCACATATGAAGGCTCTAGTTTTCAATGCAGCTCTCGTGGGTTCACTTCCTGGTCTTCCCCTTCTCCCATTACTCACTTTTTTTTGTCAATTTACTACCAAATAAAAGCCACTTGAGCAATTAAAACCTTTTTTTTTTCAGAAACTACTGGCCATCAATAATCCCCAAATTTATTTTAAAAGACATGCCACTTGAATCTACAAAACACCAGCACCAGTTGCAGTATGTAATCTACTGCAACTGGTACTTCAAAACATCAAACAGCACTGACAGCAATATACAACAAAGGTCATACATTCATGGTACTTTGCACTGAAGGTGAAATGTACTTTGAAAGTTCATTGGAAGCGGCCATGGATGGTCTTGTGATCACTGATGGTGAAATGTCTTTGGTGCTGCTCTTGTTTTCACCAACATGAAGGAGGAAGACTTCCAGCCTGGAAGGAAAAACAAGAAATACAGCAGAAACTTTAGGATAACAAATAAATATTTTAAAAAGTAGTGTGAGCAAAACTAATCAGACTCACCTGTGTGTGTCACCATCATATTCATTCAAATTACTCTGCCAACCTGGTTTACAAGATAAAGCATTAAAAAGTCAGAAATAATTACTAAAGAAATTAGTCAGCTTATAGAAACATTTTTGGACAGCATTAAAAGTCGTGCCAACCTGTCTGAAGAAATGTGTTGAAGTCATCATAACAGGCTTCAGTCACCAACATGACATACTGACAAAGAAAAAACATTTTGGCAGTTTTTAGATGTGCCACAGGTACAAAATACCAGAGTCAAATGGCTTAATCGCTTCCTCATTGTGTAGATATGTTCTCCAGAGTCCTGCTAATCACCTAATTATTGTATTCAGGTGGTGCAGCAGCAGCACATCTAAATGTTGCAGGACAGTGGCCCTCCAGGACTAGAGTTTGACACCTGTGGCATAGATCAAGCCAACGGTCCACCACAGCCACTCCCCCATTTTGCAGTCTACAGCCAAAAACTTAAAGAAAACGACCTCCGCAGCTAAATAATGTTAACTCAAATGGCCTCCAGATTTTTCTGACAGTTTTAATGTTTGGTTAAGATAATAAACAGTCATATATACCGCGATATCCAAACAAATAAATGTACATTAAGCGAACTATGTATATGAATCGATACTCTTGTATAAACGCAAATAGAATGCCTCCATAAAAAATAGTCAAAAACATGATAATTTTAACATGGAACTTACCTTGTTATATAAGCTTCAGACAAGATGTCATACTGCTGCCTCCGCTCCTCAGGCAAACATGTGATGCAGTAGCGGAATAAGACGGCATTGGCCGGGGGGCGGGACTAATGACCGGGCCCAAATAATAAAACTCATGATAATTTAACTTTACAACATGGACATGCCCGCAACAACGGAGCTAACAAGTTTCATCACCAGAAAGAAGTTTGAAGTCCATCTGACATGAAGTACAACAAACCAAGAGAAGAACAGAAACATCAGGCTACTGGTCACTAACGATGAACAGCACAAATTCAAAACATGTTAACGTAGTCCGTAGAAATGCTCTTGTTTGCCATTTGTTGCCAAGTGTCTGATGATGACGTTGGTGATAAGCTTTACCCAGAATGCACCTGGAGACGATAAGGATGATTAATTTGTAGTTTTGTGTGTCATAAAGTTAAATATAAGAGTGAAAATAAAGCAGTCATGTGGCACAACATTTTATTCAATATTTTACACTCACTATGTCACTAAGATCAGTCAGTCTGGTAAAGTTTTTAGCAACCAAGAGTCAACAATGGGGCACCCTACTATATAATCTACTGGGGTATGGTACATGGTTTTCAGCAGGAGAGGTCTCTCCTTTTATAGTTCTTGTCATATCATAATAAAAATTGGAACCCTGAGGGCATGTTCTTCCTTCCATGTTGTCCTCCTGCAGGTCTAGGCCAAGGTCCTGCTGCAACCCTCACCCTATCTGTAGCTCCTTCCATGAAATGATGTCACAAATATGTTACACTTGTGGGAGNACTGAACCCTTACTTAACATACTGCCTGAGAGACACAATATAGAATTTGTTCCAGGCGACATGTGAGCTTAGAGTATGAAAGAGGCTAAAATCAGAGACAAAAACTTTAAAACACTCAGAATGTTCTCACTTCAAGTAAATAACTTTTGAAATGTTGGAAATAACCAGTCTAACAGCACCAGCTTGCATGTCCACCACTTTATTAGGTACACTTGATTAATTGCTTGACAATGTCAATGATAGATCAGCTAAGATGTCATCAACTAAATTCTCGTAGGCATCTAGCTGATGATCTCAAAAAGAGAAAAGCTGAAGTTATCAGATATGTGGAGAAATTAAGTGTGGTCTGGATTCGTTTATTTTCATAGCTGATAGTCGAGTAGGTTCGGTTAGATTGGGGACCAAAATTGCAACATTTGTTCCATTTCCAGCTGGTGTGATTTCATTTAGCATTAAGTCAAACAAACCAATACCTTTGGAAAACCTGTTCCCTTCCTCACCTGAGGTAGCACCACAACACAATAAGAACCACTGAAGGAAACAACACAAAAACCTTTACATGTATGAAATATTTATATGCATTATTTCATACATATAATGGATCAGTGCTTGAATAAATTTATTATACAAGCTACTTTGTACCTTGTAACTTATCTCTAACCTAAAATCAAGGGTGAAATAACTGTAGAACTGCCTAACTTCTTATGCAAAGATGCTAATGGCTAATAATGTTTAGGCTAATGCAGTTAACGATCACCATAACAGTCTGATAATAGTAGTTAGCATTTAGCCTAGCAGACTGTTCTTTAGCCTAGAACAGTCAGTCATTCACTTCTAACACAGAGAAATATCTCAAAATACAATTGATGTCAATAAAACACTGTCCTGAACTTACATAAAAACCTTTTAGCAATGGTACCTGTCTATTACTTATGCACATAAGACTACAAGCCATTTCTCCGACTAGCGCTACTCGCTTGTTTGTTTCAGTTGTACATACCCAGAATGCCCTGTGCTGCAGTCTGCTTCCTGCTCTTGGTACTGATCAGCTGTAGTTCCAAGAGCAGAGACGTGAACATTGTAGTTCATGGCTTCTGCGGTAGTGCTGTTACTACTGTTTGTATTAATGCATATTTAGTGTTTGAACTTATTAATTAATTAGCAGCTATACACATTTTTAGAGGAGGTCTCAAGTATTTGAGGATTTTGGTAATTCACACTCAACTGTGGTCCTTTACCGCTGTGAATACTGGGGGTGCACAATATCAAATATAATTGTATCATTTCTTTGGTTTGTCTTGTTGTATTCAAGTAAACTATTTCACACATATGTGATATAAGGGAGGGACATTGTTTATTTTTTTAATCCATGTATCTGAAATTAATATGATCATTGGCAGTTTGTCGAGATTCACTGTGTATTGTCACAGACCAGAGATGAACAACCCCAGCATACTGAGAATACATACTCTGATTAAGGCTTTTATTACCACAATACATTTAACTGGTACAAAACCTAAATTCTAACCAGTAGGGACATTTTGTTCTGGTGTTATAGATCCACTGCCTCTTTTCCCCATCAGGTCTCACTACCATTACCCATTTTCCACCCTGTCTGTATTCTGGAGAGTGTTGCTCTGCTTAACTGCTCTGCATTCAGCTGGTGTACTACCTGACACTGACAGCTGACTGACACTCTGCAGTCCTCTTCCTGGGACTTACCAATTTAACTAGCATGTTGTAACATGGAAAAACAACTTCACACAGCTACAAGCACACACACAGGGAGACATTTATGCTCATATACTCAGAGAAGAACACAACTGTTATGATGAGTACACACACAAGATTTATTCACAAACCAGCCAAAGTTTGTGTACAAATTAATAGTTCAAAACTAGCTAAGCTAGCTAGTGAACATACTTAAAAGTCTATTGTGAATATCTCACTCTAATTTAAACCAATAACTAAGCATATTTCCAATTCTTTTAAGGTCAACAAGTAAAATGATTTAGTGCCTTAATTAGCCTCTGATTGAAAAAAACACTTCTCCACTGAGATTTTCTCTTTTAGATGCTTATCACTCTATCCTGAAGGGTTCAGATCTGAAATTATAAATGACCCAGACAAATTTCCTCTTGAAAAGTGCATTTTCTCAAGATTTGATTGGCTGTTGATTGATGGTCTTGTGCCCTTTTACTTACATTTAGCTGTTCCTACTTAATAAGCCAAACCAAAACAAATGCAGGAGTCTAGTGTTAGCAGGAAAAATGGCTTTGTGAGAAGGAAGTTGCACTTCAGAGGTTTTGTGCATTTCCTTCAGTGGTTCTTTTTGCAACGCCATAACAGCCCAGGGGATGAACAGGTTTGTCAAAGGGCTTGATTCGTTTGACACAGTTCAGTGGGAAAGCGAATCGCTCCAACTGAAAACATAACAAATGCTGCATTGTTGGTCCCCAATAGAACTGGGTCTACCACACCAGGTGTGAAAACTCCCTATGAGCATTGAAATGTCATTCCTAGTTCATCATCAGGACCTAATTTTCCACAAAATCTCCTTCCTCATATTTAGACCTAATGCAATAATACACAAGGCAAAATACTGATCAGTGTAACAGCAGCCTCATAATGTGTGTTTACCTAAACTGGAAATGTTTATGTGATTAAAAGTACTTACTGCTGGCAAGCTGAAAAGAAAGGTTTGAGAAATTGACAGGGAAGAGAAATGTGAAACAAGTTACAGTGATCCCTCGCTGTAACGTGGTTCACCTTTCGCGGTCTCTCTGCTTCACAGATTTTGTGTGTAGTTTTTTTCACAGTTCATTATGTTCTGTGTCCTGATTGGCTAAACAGTCTCCGAGCTCCTTCTCTACCTGTCTGCCAATAACGTTACAGTATTTAAATATAAGTAATACAGATTGGCCATTCAGGAGATGAAAGCTGAAAACTTTGAATGCCTGCTGGAAAAAACTGTGGCCAGAGGCAGCAGAACCCGACAGGAGGCTCACTTGACAAGATCTATCGCTCTGCCGTAGATACAGCTGTGAATCTCACGGGTCAGGTTGGAAGAGACGCTTTAATGACACGACTCCGGATCACATAAAGGCCCGCTGACCTGAAAACAGGTTTTGTTCTTTGGTTTCAATGTAGAGTATTTAATTATGTGTAATAATTGTAAAAACTAAAGGTAACTACTTCGCGGATTTCACTTATTGCGGGATATTTTCAGAATGCAACCCCAGCAAAAAATGAGGGATTACTGTATATCAAGAATTTGGTAAGTCGTTCATTGTGTCAAGTGTCAACTAATTCCTGTAGAGTTATGACCTTTGACCGCTCCACCACCCACCATGACAGAAATCCTCACGGATGAGTTTGGCCTCTGAACCTTACACAGCAAATTTGGAAGTGTTCCATCAACTCCTACAAAGTTAAATTCAACACTTTGAAAGTGTCTATATTGGTCCACTCTGGATGGTGTAGAAAGTACACTTTTGAAAGTGTTATTTGTGATATAGTTGAATTCAACACTCACAGTAATTGAAATTAAACATACATCAGTGTTGACTTACTCAACATTAGTGTTTATTGTCAAAAGTTAACACTATGAACGTGTTAATTTAACACAGAACGGTGTAAAGTATATATTAACATAGAAATCTGAGTTTTGAAATATTACTGGCAGGGTGTACTGTGGTGGCGCAGGGGTTAAGCACAACCCACATATGGAGGCTCTAGTTTTCAATGCAGCTCTCGTGGGTTCACTTCCTGGTCTTCCCCTTCTCCCATTACTCACTTTTTTTTGTCAATTTACTACCAAATAAAAGCCACTAGAGCAATTAAAACCTTTTTTTTTAGAAACTACTGGCCATCAATAATCCCCAAATTCATTTTAAAAGACATTAGATGCCACATTAGATGCTACAAAAACAGCAGCACCATTTGCGGTATATAATTTACTTTTATTTCAAAACATCAAACAGCACTGACAGCAATATACAACAAATGTCATTCATTCATGGTACTTTGCACTGAAGGTGAAGTGTGCTTTGAAAGTTCATTGGAAGCGGCCATGGATGGTCTTGTGATCACTGATGGTGAAGTGTCTTTGGCGCTGCTCTTGTTTTCACCAACATGAAGGAGGAAGACTTCCAGCCTGGAAGGAAAAACAAGAAATATAGCAGAAACATTAGGATAATAAATAAATATTTTAAAAAGAAGTGTGAACAAAACTAATCAGACTCACCTGTGTGTGTCACCGTCACATTCATTCAAATTACTCTGCCCACCCTGTTTACAAGATAAAGCATTAAAAAGTCAGAAATAATTACTAAAGAAATTAGTCAGCTTATAGAAAAAATTTTGGACAGCATTAAAAGTCATGCCAACCTGTCTCAAGAAATGTGTTGAAGTCATCATAACAGGCTTCAGTCACCAACATGACATACTGACAAAGAAAAAACATTTTGGCAGTTTTTAGATGTGCCACAGGTACAAAATACCAGAGTCAAATGGCTTAATCGCTTCCTCATTGTGTAGATATGTTCTCCAGAGTCCTGCTAATCACCTAATTATTGTATTCAGGTGTGGTGCAGCAATGGCACATCTAAATGTTGCAGGACAATGGTCCTCCAGGACTGGAGTTTGACACTTGTGGCATAGATCAAGCCAACGGTCCACCACAGCCACTCCCCCATTTTGCAGTCTACAGCCAAAAACTTAAAGAAAACGACCTCCGCAGCTAAATAATGTTAACTCAAATGGCCTCCAGATTTTTCTGACAGTTTTAATGTTTGGTTAAGATAATAAACAGTCATATATACCGCGATATCCAAACAAATAAATGTACATTAAGCGAACTATGTATATGAATCGATACTCTTGTATAAACGCAAATAGAATGCCTCCATAAAAAATAGTCAAAAACATGATAATTTTAACATGGAACTTACCTTGTTATATAAGCTTCAGACAAGATGTCATACTGCTGCCTCCGCTCCTCAGGCAAACATGTGATGCAGTAGCGGAATAAGACGGCATTGGCCGGGGGGCGGGACTAATGACCGGGCCCAAATAATAAAACTCATGATAATTTAACTTTACAACATGGACATGCCCGCAACAACGGAGCTAACAAGTTTCATCACCAGAAAGAAGTTTGAAGTCCATCTGACATGAAGTACAACAAACCAAGAAAAAAAACAGAAACATCAGGCTACTGGTCACTAACGATGAAACAACACAAATTCAAAACATGTTAACGTTCCGTAGAAATGCTCTAGCTAGTTTGCCATTTGTTGCCAAGTGACTGATGATGACGTTGGTGACAAGCTTTACCCAGAATGCACCTGGATACAATAAGGACAATTCATTTGTAGTTTTGTGTGTCATAAAGTTAAACATAAGAGTGAAAATAAAGCCAGTCATGTGGCACAACATTTTATTCAATATTTTACACTCACTATGTCACTAAGATCAGTCAGTCTGGTAAAGTTTTTAGCAACCAAGAGTCAACAATGGGGCACCCTACTATATAATCTACTGGGGTATGGTACATGGTTTTCAGCAGGAGAGGTCTCTCCTTTTATAGTTCTTGTCATATCATAATAAAAATTGGAACCCTGAGGGCATGTTCTTCCTTCCATGTTGTCCTCCTGCAGGTCTAGGCCAAGGTCCTGCTGCAACCCTCACCCTATCTGTAGCTCCTTCCATGAAATGATGTCACAAATATGTTACACTTGTGGGAGGAACTGTCTGATGTTGATTTCTAAATCAACACTAGACTTATGGAGAGCCATTTCAGCCAAAATTAAATAAAATAAATGGGTGAAATAAATAAAAAAATAGTTAAATAATTTAGCTTTTTCATTAACCCAATTTTTCATTTATCTATTTTTATTTACCCATTTTTTATTAATCTATTTTTCATTTAAACATTTTTAATTTAGCTTTTTCATTAGCCAAATTTTACATTTATTTATTTTTCTTATCAATTTCTCAATTTCTCTTTTTCATTTATCTATTTTTTATTTATCCCTTTATCCATTTACCAATTTTTCATTAATCTATTTTTCATTTAACGACTTTTCAATGTCCCTTTTTCATTAATCCAATTTTTCATTTATCTATTTTTCATTTGTCCATTTTCCATTATCCCTTTATCTATTTACCCATTTTTCATTAATATATTTTTTAATTTAATCATTTTTCAATTTCCTTTTTCCATTAACCTGATTTTCTATTTCCCAGTTTCATTAATCAGTTTCTCACATATCCCTTTTTTATTTACCCATTTTACTTTTATCTATTTTTCATTTAACATTTGTTTGAAAAATTTTTAATTTTCCCATTTTCTAATTTTCCAATTTCCCTTATTTATTTAGTATTTCCTTATTTTCTTATTTATCACATTCTATTTTCCCCGCAAAACTCGGAAAAAAGGGGAAAAGAATAAATGCAAATGAGGAGGGGCACGTCATCAGGCTACATCTTCCCCAAATGGTTGGTTAGCGTCACACCGTACTTTAATTCAATAAAGATTGAGACCTACTAACGGGTTATCAATAAGCTTAAGCTCATTAACTTCATTAGAAAATAGTGTTATAAGTCCTGACTTTTGTGTGGCCGCTAAGACAGAATGTGTTTCAGCTGGCGGCTCTCATGGACTCAGAGCTTCACCGTTGGGGGTTTTCATAGTTTGGACGAAACGACCGCTGAAGTTGGCTTATGATTGAATGTTCGGGACATCTTTGTAGCTACAAGCTGTGATCCAACTATAAGGAGCAGACTTTTCTGTACATCGTAAGTGAACTGCAATATCCAGAGGCAGCTCTATGGAGCATCGAGCTAAGAGAATGAGAGTGGAGAGCTTTGGTGATCTGCATCAGAGGCCTTCTTTCAGACATGCACCGCTGCTGTCCTGTCCATCCAGGAGTCCTCCGGTTGCCCAGACATTGCACAGTAAGCTAACGCTGAGGTTTTTTTTCCAACTACAGTCCATCCATCCATCCATTCATTATCTTCCACTTATCCGGGGTCGGGTCGCGGGAGAAGCAGTTTCAGAAGGGAGGCCCAGAGTTCCCTCTCCCCAGGCACTTCTTACAGCTCCTCTGGGGGAACGCCAAGGCTTTCCCAGGCCAGCCGAGAGACATAGACACCTTGTTTAAACAATAATTACTGAGATTATTAATTTTGTTGGGCCATTGATTTGAACATGTTTTGTTGATTTTTTTCCCTTAAGATCTATTGGATCAGAGGATGTGCTAGTCTCAACATCCTGGCGGTGTTCAGTTTGTCACCTACTCTCGAGATCAACTCAAAACCTTCCGCTATCATAATTGAGCACCCCTATTGATTAAATATGACTGTAGTTGGAAAACAAACATCAGCGTTAGCTTACCGTGCAACGTCTGGGCAACCGGAGGACTCCTGGACGGACAGCAGCAGTGCATGTCTGAAAGATGACCTCTGATGCAGATTTCCAAGGCTCGCCACTCTCATTCTCTCAGCTCGATGCTCCATAGAGCTGCCTCTGGATATTGCAGTTCACTATGATGTACATAAAAGTCTGCTCCTTATAGTTGGATCACAGCTGGTAGCTACAAAGATGTCCCGAACATTCAATCATAAGCCAACTTCAGCGGTCGTTTCGTCCAAACTATGAAAACCCCCGACTGTGAAGCTCTGAGTCCATGAGAGCCGCCAGCTGAAACACGTTCTGTTTTAGCGGCCACACAAAAAATAAAGTCAGGACTAATAACACTATTTTTTAATGAAGTTAATGAGCTTCAGCTTATTGATAACCCGTTAGTAGGTCGCAATCTGTCTTGAAGCAAAGTACGGTGTGACGCTAACCAACCAATTGGTTAAGTTGTAGCCTGATGACATGCCTCTCCTCATTTGCATTTATATTATTTTTCTAAGTTTTGCGGGGAATGTAGAATGTGATGAATAATAAAATAAGGAAATACTAAATGAATAAGGGAAATTGGAAAATGGGAAAATTGAATTTTTTTCAAACAAATGTTAAATGAAAAATAGATAAAGAAAATGGGTAAATAAAGGGATAAATGAAAAATAGACAAATGAAAAGGGGAATAGAGAAATTGATCATCT
>NW_015113918.1:164789-171909 GCF_001443285.1 Poecilia latipinna | reverse complement strand
TCATGTTGTTGAATTATCACGGTATTTTTAACATACAACACTTACACTGGAAATCTAACACTTCTGAATTTGCTGTGTAGAGCTGACATGGCTCTACACTCTGAAGGCTTCAATGTGCATGCATGTGTATGTGTGGGTGTATGCATCATTTTAATCCCTTCATGTAACTTCTTTAAAAGAATAAATTAAATGTAACAAAGCGGTTCAAATATACTGCTCAATACTAGAATTTAACATATTTTGAGTGCCCACTCAATTTATTTTTTTGCTTGATTCCAAAGTGTAGATTTCATTGTGCATTGAGCCAGAGTGGCTCTCTAAGCATTTCAAACCTGAAACTGTGCTACATGTACTAAGAATGTTAAAAAACTAATTAGTGTGTATTTATTTGCCCACACTTTACTAAAAACCTGACAAGTCCCAAGAGCCATGTTCTTAACATGTTGGTAACTCTAGTTAATCTTATTGCAAATTTAAAGTGATGTGTTTGTTCACTACCCCTCTAGCATATTACTTAATTGTTTTGCAGTTGTGCTACTTTCAGAAAGGGAGGTTCCCAAAAAGCATGGTCTTGTCTTTAGTCCCCAGTATTGCCTACAGATAAGGCTGTGTGTGTGTGTGTGTGTGTGTGTGTGTGTGTGTGTGTGTGTGTGTGTGTGTGTCTGCGCCTCCGTTTTATTCAGCCAAAGAGGGGAATGTTCCTGTTTGTCTGTCATCATGTCTGAGCTTTTTTAGCTAACTGGCCTCATTTCTGCCTGGGGACCTTCTTTTCCACACCAAACCCAGTGCAATATGTTTCAACTAAGACCTTTGCAGAATATATTTGAGCACTGTTTGATTGAAATTGTATTCATTTTTAACACTGGCACAGTGGATCTGTATCCTCTATACACTATACAAAGTTTCCCATATCTCTAATACCTACACTTCCAAGTTTTATTGAGTTAATGGAATTATTCTACCGTGGCTGCGCAGCTTTGGATAACATCTAAAGGAATAGCTTTTTTGCCCTCCTGCTTGTCTGCATGCACAAAATTTCCGTATGTAAACAATATCATGTAGAGGGTCTATATTTGTAAATCTGATTATGAGTAAGTCAGTGCCTCACTAGCCATGAACATCACCGTACATCACTGCTCACCATCTATGTACAAAATAATGTATTTGACAGCAGATGCAATAATTTGTGTGTAACAGAGTTTTTATTCTGTGAAAACAGCAGATTCTTTAGTAGTGGCTTTGCTGCACAGCTTACTTCTATACTGAGCTTTTTCTGCATAAATGACTAAGCACTTGATAATCACATAGTCATTTATAGAGACTGTTATGCATCATGTAAAAAATAAAAACCTTAATCAGCATAGACAATCACTTTACATATTACTAATAGAAATAAATCTCCAATTTTATACATATGGATCAGTGCTTGAACAATACACAAAGAGACCTTGTAACTGCCCTCTTACCTAAAATCAAGGTGGAAATGACCACAAAACTAGTTTCTTTAACAAAGATGCTAACAGTGTTTAGCTTTTAGATTAATGCCAGTTAACAGTTACCCTAATGATAGAAATGACTTATGGTATTTTGCCAAAGACAAAAGAAATCTTATAACCACTAAAATCTGACGCTACTCCACTTTTTTAACATTTTGTAAAGAAAGTTGCGTCCTCTTTAGAGGTTTTGTGTCGTTTCCTTCAGTGGTGTTCTTTGTGCAGCTCCCCCACAGGCGAGGAGGGGAACAAGTTTTCCAAATGGTTTAGTTTGTTTGATACAATGCAATGTCAAGCAGTTTGTGTGTGTGTGTGCGTGCGTGTGGGAGGGAGTTGGGAGGATTTGGGTTCTTTCTTTACCAGCAAAAATTGTAGCAAATGTTGAAATGTTACATTGATCATTTGTTGAACCAGTAGACCGATTGAACGGTCTACCGGACTATCAGGTGTGAAAACATCCCAAATAAATAAATGACTCGAGTAGATGGCTGACTGTCAGTACTGTTTAAACTGGATGTTTAACACATTTCAACTCTGAGATAGATACTAGCTTTACCATGATTCATTTAAAATTTGTCTATATTTGGAAAGCAGGTCAGCACCAGTTGTGCTTTGACTGACTTTCCATTTCCCTGAACTTCTACAGCAGAGCAAAGTTGGCCTGATCTCCAAAGCTGCTGCAGCCACTTTAATAGAAAACGCAGCAGGTTGATTTAAGCCCAAATCCCCCCATACACACATGCACACACAAAGCTTGCTTCCCTTTTGTTTAGCTTTGTTATTTCAAGAGTACATTGATATGCAGGTGGCCGAATCTACATCCTGCTTAAAATACAAAATATGTGAATGAGGCTCTCGTGTGCAGCTGAAAGGTATCATGATGTGTTTTGTATCTGACTCATGCAAATGTCCAATTCTTCAACATTGAACTGTGACTACTGAACCAGAGGACAGCGAATATAATGGGAATACATTGAAGAAATAACTTGAAATAAAGTAAAACTACAAAACCAGAAATATGATGCACGATTCGCCAAAATCAGACAAATTTGAAACAAACAGTTTGGTGCTTACTGTTTGGTTTGAACCAGTGGATACATGCTCAACGCCTTTATAGGGTGAAACGAGTCCGTTTTCATTTGTGCATCAAAATCATCTATTGAGGAAAAATCATCAGCTGTTTTTTTGTATTTCCCAACTCATGATTTCATTTGAAGCTGTGGGACAGTGATAGCCTTGCTGTATGTAGAACAAACAAATATAACTATCTAATACTACAATTATCATATGTGATGGGATTACACCGCATGATGGGTAAAGACCAGATGGTGTTTGCTTTTACAAGCCACAGGAACGGTAATGCCCCACTTTGCTTGTATTTTATTTCCCTTTTGTTCTCACATTTCCTTCTTCTTTATTTGAACTTGTTGACTCTTGTGTTTTATCTTCCTCCCTGTAGGCTCCTGTTGCTTAATCTACCACCCCCAAGGGACCAGACCATTCTGATGGAGATACACATGAATATTAAGGTATGAATGCCATTATCTTGGTCATTATTCACTGTAGGAATGAAACAACACAAACTGATATAAAGTCCTGGGGTTCATAAGAACAAGATGAGAAGAGATTTGTTTTCTTGTGTTTTAGAATTGAAGTATTATTATTCCTTTTTGTTTGGTTTTCTCACACAAAATCACTTTGGGGACAACAATACACTTTTTTTTCTAACTTTACAGAACTTGAATTCATTTTTTTTTAGCTAAAATATGAATTTTAGCTCAAACACTATATTGTACTTTTAAACATATAGTTCAGAATTTCTTTTTAATATAAGTCCTGTCTAAATTAGCCATTCAGTTTTTTTGCAATTCCACAAATTTATGCAAAATCAACAGATCCCCTGCATTTTTTTGTGCTATTGCATAATTGAGAGTGTGATATTTTCTGCAAAAATAGTAAGCTCCGTTTGTTTTGTTAGCCCAAGCAAAATAGCTTTGGGGATCCATTTTCTTTAGCTAAACCATACACTGTATTGTATTTCAAACAAATAGTTATTTTTTTTTCTTATTGAATTCACACAAAATCAACAGATCACCTGCATTTTTTCTGCTAATCCATAGATTAGCGGAAAATTTATTTAAAATTTTCCGCAGAGTTGATGAAAAACATTGGGTTTAAGTGACTGCTAATTACCACCTGTAGGTGGCAGTGTTTCTTACTTATTATACCCTGTTGCCTCAGCCTTGCAGTACAAGAGAAAAATTCCTTGCATTTAAGACATTCCCGCGTTATATTTAACTTACTTAAACACATTTTCCATAATAGTTTCTGGTTTCAGAGTAATTCTAAAGTTTGCAGAGCAAAATTACAGCATTTGTCCCATTTTCAGCTGGTCAGATTCGCTTTCACACTGCACTGTGTCAAACGAACCAAACCCTTTATAAAATCTTTAGAAAATGTAAACAAAAACATGTTAAGAAGCACCAAAATGTTAGTGCTTCTTAACATTTTAGTGTGTTAAGAAGCACAAGGTTTTTCTCAACATTTTTTTTTAGTTCTAGAGAGTGTGTGTGAATGTGTCGATGTACTGACGACATTGACACATTGTCTGTGTCAATGTACTGATGAAATGTTTACCTTGTGGGTGTGTCTTCTCTGGCAGCCATCTTGGATTGCTATAAAGAGGAGGTCCACCTCAAAACCTGCTCTTTTATGGGATGTTTGGTGATCAGAGCTAGAGTTTGATTGGTTGAAGCCATCAAAAGAATAAAACAACTTGTAAATTTATGCATTTGCATAGATATGATGTTTGCCTTATATTTTATTAATGATAAATAATTATTAATGCCTCCTTTTTATATGTGAAAGTCAACTTTGTTTCTTTTTTCCCCACTCTGGATGGCTGAGGTGATTGGTCGATTTGAACTGAGGAGGCGGGGTTTGACCTGTATATGGGTGGACTGCTGGATATGGCAGGCAGACTGAGGGAAGGGCTGCCAGCCTTAACACTCCTTTGATGCCTGAGAGCCAATAAATCAGCTTTGTTTGCTGTACAGCCAAGACTGAGTAATAACTTCTCATGTCCACACCTCAGTGTACCAGTGGTGTCAGAAGTGGGATTCAAACCCTCGCCTTCAGGGGAGACTGCAACCTCAATGCACCTGGTGGCCTGCCAGGCTTGTAATACACCAGGGGAAACCCTGAAGTCTTCCGTTCACTGTTATTTTCCCTTACCTGTTAATTTTATGAAAAGTTAGTGAGGAAGAAAATGTATAAAGTCTGAATATATCCTTTGTCAATTACACTGTAAGGCAAGTCGCCAGTCACAAACAAGCTTAATACTGGCGTTTTGACAAAAGATTACCCATGTTTTATTAATGAATGTCTGGTGCTCCTGTCCTAAATTGATCATCTGTAGATTTTCATTGTCAGTTGCAAGCTTGAAGTCGATGATTCGTTGGCTATATTTTGACAGAATGTTTTTTTTTATTTTTATGACTGTTACAAAAGGAATTTGTTTTAATATATGAAGAGTATAAACATCCATCCTACATAGATGTTTATCCTGAGCTTATCCTGTGCAGGGTCATGGTGGGTTAAAACCAATCCCATCATACACTGGGACAAATGTTAAACTGAGTAATCACTTCAGGGATTTATTTGTTTGTTATTGCTAGGGGATTTTTTTTCCTGCTATGTAATGTTTAAAGAGTTAAGATCCTCATGCCCAAAGTACCGGCTCAGTCATACAGATGTTGTTGTACAATTAGATATAATTGCGTTCAAATTAATTACTGACAGTAATTTTTAGTCCAAGCAAAAGTTGAGATTTCATATTGAATCAGGTTTTATCGTTAACATTTGTAGTCAAAGCAAAAATGAACCCCTCCTTTGGACTACATATAAGACGTGTAGTTTTTCATTCTTTCAATCATTTCAATGATTTTGTGATTGTGCATTAAGTTGTTTGCGAAGAATAAGACACACACTAGCCCCTTTCATATCAATCCAAGTTCTGTGATCTACAGGAATTTTTTATTTCTTGTGATAAACTGAAAGGTTGTCAGTGTTTCAGCAGTTTTTTAGTTTTCTTCCATATCAGTGGAGCATGAAAAACTGAATCCAGCTTTTCTGTGTTTGGTTCTTATTCTGGGGTGGCAAAGAGGACTAGATCCAGAAGACCTGACCAATCTGGAAGGTCGATGCAACAATCAATCTTGAAAACAACTTGGTGCTAAGCCATTTGGTGTTTTATAAAGTAGCAAAAGCAGGTTAAAGTCTATTTTCCGAGATACAGGGAGCCAGTTAATGGACTTTAGAATTGGGTTGGTGTGCTCTACTCTACTAGACTTAGTGAGAACCTTAACTCTGAGCTAAGTTATGTTATAGTTACAACTGACACCTCTTTGATCCCGTTAGCCGAGCAGCGTACTCTGAAACCAGAGCCCTTTGAATTCTTTCAAGTGTCTGTTCTTCAAAAGTCAACCTGTGTAGAAATCTGTGTGGATATTCAACATACAAACACTGATCCAAAAGAAGGCTGTAAATGACATCAGTGGGCAGCATTGAGAAGCACTGTTTTGATGACATGCTGAAGGAGGAGTGTCAAAAAGAGTGGAAGGTTCTTGAAGAGACAGAATCATATTTTAAGGTGTCAGATGTGTCAATGATGCAAAGTCAGATTTCTTTGAAGTTGTTTTTGATATATACAGCATTTTCATGCAAACTGAATGTAGTTACTTGACTATGGTATAAAATGGCATTATGAGTCTGGAAAATACATAATAATATCCCTTTAAATTATATTCTGCCAACATCTTCACTTTAATCCAGTGCAATGCTGGAAATTAAACAAGTAAAAGTATTCATAACTGTTAAAATTGGTAAAAGCATATTGTTGTGTACTTGCCACCTCCGTTTTTATGAGAATAGGTATTTTTTCAGGTGTTTAGAAATATTGCATTCCCCTCTTTATTCTGACCATATGGATTTAACAGTTTGTCAACAAAAGAGAACAAGTGCACAGTGGAGTGATACATTCAGCTAACGAGAAAACATCATTCACAGTACAGGATTCATTAGATGAGACAATAATCATTTTAACAATGCTAAGTCTTCAAAATCCCTGGCTGGATTTATCCATGATAATATTCTCAAACATTTCCAATTTTGTTTATAAAGTAGTTAGTTTTGTGATTATAGCTTTCATTACTGTTATTCTTACTGTTGTCAAACATGTCCTTTTATATCTAGTTGATGATTATGTCTACAATTATATCTCAAACAGTCTTTCTTAGCATTATTAATAATAATTAAATCAAATCAGCATAGTAACATAATGGCTCCTTCAACGAGCGAGCGCTTGTTGATTTTGATTTGTTTGTCAGAAGACAAAGAGATGTGAAAGCCCACAGCGTCATTTGGTTTCTCCCTAAGGAGTAATTAAAAGATTTTTCTTAGGACACATTGATGTCTGTGAGACTTTATGGCCTTAAGTTTGATTTTCAGTGCTGGTTTGTCCTTGCTGAGAAATATGTCAATGACATACAAATTAAAATCTGATAACATTACTTTATTCATTAATCATTATTGAGTTAAAATGCTACATAAAACTTAGCATATATATA
>NW_015113918.1:124504-164779 GCF_001443285.1 Poecilia latipinna | reverse complement strand
GTGTGTGTGTGTGTGTGTGTGTGTGTGTATGTGTGTGTGAGGGGGTCCCAACCACTCCTTGTTCTGACACACGCAAACTGTTTATGCTAAAAGGCAGAGGAGACAATTGCACTCTCCATTTTGACTTGCACACACATTAATGTCGAGGTAAAAAAAAAAAAAAAAAAAAAAAAAAATCCCCCCAGGAGATGATTTAGCGGTTGAAGCCTTTGGAAACCCACCCCTGCTGGTCTTGGATCGAATCCCGCCTCAGAAGTGTCTCTCCTGTGTTTTTCACCGCCTCTCATCCCTTTTCCTCCCTCCTTCTCTGTCAATAAAAACAGAAGACACCGGAGGGCTCGAGGATGATGTTCTCTGAACGCTTTCTTTTTTTCCTTACTTTTCAGAAAGAGAGGAGGGGAGGGGGGGGAGAAAAAAAAAAGAAACAAACGAAGGAGACCATAACAAGCCCACAAAATTCCTTATCGTGTTGGAGGCCACTTGCGAAACACCTCTGATGGTGGCAGGAGGAGAGCGAAGGAGAAGTGGCAATGCTCTCTGGGTGTTCTATTCTTAGTCTCTTCTCTCCTCAGACTTTGGATGAATCCGTGTGCGTGTGTATTTGCGTGTGTGTGTGTGAGTGTGTGAGAGAGAGTGCAGAAGCATGCGTGGGTGGGCAGGTGGTGTACAGCTGACAGTTGATTTGCTGTGACACCAGACACACTGGCTGCTTTGGACTCCCATGGCCTAGATATCACAGCCTCCTGCAAGCCCAAATACCTAATCTGTGTCACCCCCTTTTTTTCCCCCCCTCCTTCTCCCTTTCTCCTTTTGCCCCCTGCTCTCTATGTTAGACCTACATATGATGTTCTGGGTCTCGAGCAGGTAGGTGGTGGTCCCCACCGGCAAGCAGATAAACCAGAGACAGAAAGAATAAGGAGTGAAATGAGAGGAGTGATTAAGTGCAAGAAGCCGATCGAAAGGAGGGAGTAAGGGGGGGAGAGGAGGGGGGGGGTGGAAAAAAAAAAAGGAGCGAGATCACATCATGTAAACAGAGTGAAGCGCTGCACGGAGATGGAGGAGGCTGTTGCCATGGCAGAGGCTGCATCCTTTTGTTAAAGATGTCACTCAGGGGGAATCAGGGCTAATGAGTAAGGACTTTGCGCTTGCGTGCGAGTAAATGTGAATCCGAGCTGCTGGTATTCTCCAGCGCTGGTGCTTTTAATGGGTTTCGCTTCGAAAAGTGAAGGAGGAAGTAAGCTGGGAAAAACTGATCTTTATAGGGCGGAAGTGGAAGGCGATCCATGACGGAAGATTGTGACTCTGTGTGTGCGTTTGACTGATCTCCATTGAGAATTATCGGGAGGATGTACGCGCCCGCGCGCGCGCGCGCGCGCGTGCGTGCGGTTTAGTGTGGCGCTGCGTAGGTGGTTTGTTCTCCATGCTCCTCATCTTGCTGCAAATTAGCAAAAATCAAAGAGAAACAGGTTTCATTTAATCCCACCCTCTCCGTCTCCCTCTCTCTTTCCCATCTTTTATATCCTCCCTGCTCAGCAAACAGCCTTGAGCCTCCCACAGAGTGAATGCAGACATCTGCCCGCACTTTTTCTTTCTCCACTGTCTCTCCCTCTTTTCTGTCACACAAACACACCCTCACGCACGCACGCACACACACACACACACACACACACACACACACACACACACACACACACACACACACACAGGCGTTTGTTTTGCTGTCAGCGGCGTCATCAGAGAGACTGAGACGTTTTTACTCCATTTCTTTCCCTCCAAAACCAAAATCTCCCTCCTTCTTCTTCTTCTTCTTCTTCTTCTTCTTCTTCTTCTTCTTCTTCTTCTTCTTCTTCTTCTTCCTCTTTTTCTTCTGCATTTATAGACGAGGATAAATAATTTGATCAGTAGGGGGGGTTGAAATTCCACCACTCAGAGGCGTGACGTTAATCTTTTATTATCTGCTCTCTCATTCTTCCTCTCCCTTTCTTTCCCATTCCTTTTCCTCCTTATCGCCTCTCCAGACCCTCCCATCACCACCTCCTTCGCCCCCCCCCCACCCAACAACCCCTCCAAGCCTGTCCTTGCAGTATTCTAATGATTCATATTTCACATCCACTGCCTTTTCATTTAGCCTGTCTACACCGCTTCAGGGACAGCTACTCACGATCTTAATTGACTGAGGAGGTGGAGGTGACAGAGGAGGTAGAGCCGTCATACAGCCAACCCCCCTCTATGCACAAACAAACGCATAGATACTGCTAAATAATAATAAGCACTGATCCGGTCAAGGTTTATCTAATTAAATATTCACTCACTGGCCACTTTATGCACCAGCTCAGCTGCTTGTTAACAGAATTTGTGAATCAGCCAGATGGGAGCAACTCAATGGGTTTTAGTGTGTGATGCTTTAAACTGAGCTGGAGAATCAGAAAGAACGAGCATTTGAGTAACTTCGTACGTGGACGTGGTGGCACACCGGCTCTGGTCTGCTGAGGCTTTCACACATAGCTTTTCTGTGAATGGGTGAAAAAAGCTTGTTCAAGACAGGGAGAGTAATGGATAGGGCTGAAAAAAAAAAAGAAACATAAAGAGAGAACAGATGCTCAAATAGCCATACCAAATCGGAGCATGCAGCATGTTGAACCTTAAAGCAGATTGGCTACAAGAGCAGAACAACCACACCAGGTGCCATCCCTGTCAGCTAAGAACGGGAAACCAAAATTACACGATTACAGATCGGAAAAACTTTGCCTGGTCCGACGAGTCTCGATGACAGCTGCAACATCCACATGTTGGATCAGAATTTGCTATGAAAAAGAAAGCGGTGATCCCTCCGGCCAGGCTGCAGATTACTTAAACTAAGTGTTATTGCTGACCATGCTCTTCCCTTTATGACCAAAGTGTGTCTTCCAGCAGGATTAGAGCGTCATGTCATAAATCTCAGATTATCTCAAACTGGTTTCTGTAACCTGACAGTCACGTTAAAGAAACTCCAATTGTCTCCGCATTCCCAGACCCCCGTACTTTGGGATCTGGTGTAATGTAATATTCACACTGATGAACGTGCAGCCAGCAAATCAGCAGCAGCTATTTGAACAATACGGACCAAAATCTCCGAGGAATGTTCCAAACATCTTGCTGAAATTATGCCATAGAGAATTAAGCCATCTCCGGGGGGAAAAAATGATTCAGTCCAGGGGTAGAAACATGCTTCAGTAAGTGTATTTGTGATCATGTGAAATTAACACCAGATGATGATAGAGTGATGATGATAGCAACAAAGTCAAAACAAATGAGTTCATACTTTGAGTTACATGCAATATAAACAAACGACACAGGGAAAGAGATTTAAACACATAAAGAAAAGATGCATGTGTGAAAAGAAAAGAAAATTGATTCAATCTTTCAGTATTTAGGAAGAAATCCTCCCCCTTTTTTCAGTGTCAGCTGGTAATTAATGGCCTATAAGAAGGCTTCTCATTACAAAGGAATTGCACTTGAAGCAAGTAAATCAATCCATCACTCTTCATTTGCAGAGTAGGTCATACACAATGAGGCCAACACAAACTACTTTATGTCACGACGGGTAAAAGTAAAGATCTATCTGAAGATCTCTGTGCTGCAAATCATGCTGATGTCATTGGCTACAGATGGATTTCTAAACCTCTGAATGTTGCTGTTTAACACATGTGAGAAGGAGATAATTTATCCATAAATCAGCCACTACCAGGTACGTCTCGCATGATTTCAGTGAGAAAAGTCAGAATAATAATAATAATGAAAAAAGTCCAAAAGCCACTTACAGTGAAACCTGGAATTAGCAGAAATAGTTGATAAGCACTGAATATCTTCGATGCACACTCACTGCGGAAGACTCCACTGTGGAAGAAGAAGCATGTTTACGGTACTTTAAAGTTAGTTTGACAAGCACATATAAGAAAATCATTGTGACAGATGGGAACAGCTTGGTTCATTTAATGTCATCACACACCATATTGGGAAAAGAATTGGCACTACTAGTCACCTCAAAGGAACCACACCAAAAGTCAAATTTGGAGAGGGAAGAAGCCTAGTGTAGGGTTGTCTTTAAAATTTGCTTGTGGTATATTTCATCAAGGATTGACATACATAAGGAAGAATTGGAATGTGAAGATGCAATAAAGATCATTTTTTTAAACAAGACAATGATCTCAAACACAGCGAAGGAAACTCCAATGGTTTCAGAGGAGAAGATAAAGCTGGGCTGCTCAGTAGAGTGAGTTTTACCTCAGCAGGACTATTAGACGTATAGAGATCTGGTTACTGGAGAGGCCACTGAAGTACAGAGAAGTCATTGTCATATGCTAACCACCACTTTGAGAAGATTTTGTGTCATTGTGCAATAGTCTGCAAGAAGTAGCTATCAGAAGATGGGTATACCAGGATCATAAAGAGCTGGACGTGGTCGTCACTTCTGCTTCCGGGTCCTCTCTGCTTTAAGGTTTGAGGTGT
Source organism: Poecilia latipinna (assembly GCF_001443285.1). NCBI lineage: Eukaryota > Metazoa > Chordata > Actinopteri > Cyprinodontiformes > Poeciliidae > Poecilia > Poecilia latipinna. The sequence goes on along the minus strand of NW_015113918.1, from coordinate 160,291 downwards.
TGCGCTTCCAGAGATGTTATTTCCCAAACCTTAGGTGTAATCGGTGGGTATTTAAAAAACTGTTGCTGTTCTATTATTTTGAACCAGTCTGTCGATTCTCCTTTGATGTTTGACTTCAGTAAGGCATTTGGATCCTCACAACTCAAAGATCATTTCCTCTTTTTCTGACCGTTCTCTGCAACCCGAGAGATGACTGTGTGTGTGTGTGTGTGTGTGTGTGTGTGTGTGTGTGTGTGTGTGTGAAACCCCCCCAGTAGCTCAGCAGTTTCTCAAATATTTAGACTGGCCTGTCAGAAACCAACAACCATACCAAGTTCAAAGTCACTCGAATCCCTTTTGTTCCCCTTTCTGATGCTCGGTTTGAACTTCATCAAGTTGTCTTCACTACATCCAGCTGGATAAAGGAACTGAGTTGAAGCCATGAGATTGGCCGAGAAAGAGTGCAATTACTGGCATATTTCAATGTGTTCTACTGTTACATATATCCGAAGAGGGGATAAACACAGAGACTCTTCAAAATGCACACATTTGAGGAGGGAAAAACCCACCCAGCGCACCGGCTGGGGGGACGGTTGCAAGCTCTGGTAATTAAGCTGTCGATTTTCTTTTTTTTGCTTCCAAGGGTCAGGGGAGTGACGCAGGAGAGCAGAGCAGGAACGATGATGCAGCGGGGGAGAAAGGATGCAAAAAGATGAGGAGAAATGAGAGGACCTGCTCTTGCTCCCTCCCCACCACCACCATCACCCCAACCCATCTCTCTGTCTGTCTGCCTCTCTCTTTGATCTCCGCCTCTGTCCCACACTGCATATTAAGATGCCCAGGCCCCCCTGTTTGGTATTCTGAGGCGGGCACCGAGATGCCAGTCTCCATATCCTCTCCTTGCCTCTCTGTGAAAGAGAGCAAAAAACCCTCTGTCTGTCTCAAGATGCTTATCCCGCTAAATGGGTCTGAAATAGCTGAAGAACAGGGGGGCGTAGAGGGTGGTGGTAGGAAGGGATGCATGGAGAAGAGGGGTTGGGGGGTGGGGGGGCAGTATTAGACACACCACAGACGGGTGGGTGGTGGTGGTGGAGAAGCAGAGTGATGGGGCTGATTTTAGCTGAGAGGATAATTAAACGCTATTATCACAATGGGCCAGTAATACAGCCTTGCCTGTACATGGAGAGGAAGTCAGCCCTCCCATGTTTGCTTCGCTAAAAGGAGGAAGAAAGGAATGAGGGAGGAGAGGGGAGCACAGATTAATAGGCTGAGGAGGAGCAGGAGAAACACAGAGAGGCAGCGAGGGGGTGAGCGGGGAGACAGACGGTGAAAACAGGCAAACAGAATTAGAAGGAGAGAAAGAGTGGGAGAGCGATCGCTCAGTGTTTGGGATTAGCATGACTCTCCCTCCCTCTTTTCTCTTTTTCCTCCTTCCTTATATACATATCTCCCTCCTTTTTTTTTTTTTTTTTTTGCTTTCTCTCCCTCTGCTTCCATAAGCCCTGGGGATGGCACAGCTTTAGTTAAACTGCTCTATTAAACGGCGCCTGCTGAGAAAATCAAATTATAACTTCCTTTAATCAGCGAGTATCAGTGGCCCACACAGGAGCAGTCGGCTCTGACAGCCACCACACACTCACATATGTACACACACTCACTCACACACACACACCAAAACACGCACACACACACACACACATACAGTGAAGGAGGCAGCGACTGGAGACCTGAGGGAGGCCGATATGAACCTGTCTCCCGTCTCTTTCGGTTCCCATGGCAACAAGATGGAGTGAGCGGGAATATGGGATGGAGAATGTCTGCATCTATCGTTTCCTCTTGGTAAGCATTCACACAAGATAGCAGAGCTTTGGAGAGAATAAGTAGACACTCGGTGAGTCGGGTGTTTTTTCTCTTTGGGTTTTTTTTTTTCTTTTAATAGTGTCACCTGATCGGGAGTATATAATGACTTATTGGACCACTTTCCTTTTTTATAGGACCATCAGTGAAACAATCTCCTGCTAATCTGAGTTTGTCATTAGCATGTGGGACCAAATCATCAGTGTTGTTATTATCAGTATCCCTGACAATTTCTGCAAAATGAATGAAACTCACTAATCTAAATCTTACATTTAGAGTGTCAAGGAATTTCTAATTATAAACCCACAACTTCCTGTTTTCCTGTGATACAAATATGCCATCAAACAGAGGAGCATAGCCACAACTCAAAATGGGAAAGACAATTTAATCAGCCATTGACCACTGATGTTTTTCTTTTTCTATAAAAAAAGGACTTGCCTTAGTTTGCTTTTATCTGTTCATTGAAAAGTATGGAATGTCTCCACGTTTTGTGACATTACAACATCAAACCTTCATGTAGCTTAATGGGATTTTATATGATAAATCAAAAGAAAGAAGTGATCAAATAGGACAATGTAAGGAAATCCAGGGCTCAGGTGGGAACAATCGGTCCACAGATCTGCTATCAGTCGAACACTCCTGAATTTGGCCTTGGAGGCCATTGCTGAAAGATTGTCCAACATTAATGAAAGATATTTTTTTTTAAAAGTGAATGGGGACTTTTAATTACCATGAAAAAAAAATGTTTATTTTATTATTAATGAAACTAAAAATGTATCTCAACTGATTTAGTTTGGCAAAAATAAAAACAAACACTCAAAGATAACATCACTGTTCTATGCCGAAAACCAAAAGGCAAATATTTAATGAAAAGAAAAGCAAATATTAAAGAAATTACTAAAATGATTTGAAACGTAACATTTATGAAGAGGTAATAGTTTTCTAAGAAGTCTGAAATATTGACTTTGTGGCCTAACCTAATGAATCTAATCTATGCCTCAAAATAAGAGGGAAAAAGTGAAGAAGGAGGCATCAAAAGTCTTAAAAACTACCTGAGCTTTGAGCACCAGATTCAACATTATGGATCTAAAAGGAACACCTTATGCTCCGAACCTGTGCTGTAGTTTCACTGAAGGAATCAATCTGGATCACATCAGGTGTGATTCCTGCACTTCCATCTCAGCAGCTTGGGTAATGGGCGCAGACAGCTGTTGTTTCTGCTGAAGGTCACTACCGCACTGGAAGGCCTGGCAGATATTTTGGAAGCGTTTGTCAGTTTCCCACCATGGATATGGAATATGAATAATGTTCTTAAAGCAGCACATCCAAAATGATCTGAGGAAAAAAAAAAAAAATCAGGTCTGACATTATCTTAATTCATTTTTATTTAGTGTATTTATCTAGTGCTACATCCCAACAAATGCTATTTTAAGGCACTTTACAAGAAAAACTGGTCAAATTAATTTTAAAATATACACAAATACCCAATGAATCAAATCTACACCAGAGCAAATTTACTTGTTTGGCACCTTTCAGCAACAGGGTAATTCAAAGTGAATTACATGATGAAAACATAAAACAACAACAAACAAATAAGAAACAAGACACCATTTACCAATGCAGTTCAGTCATGTTGACAGATTAGATTCAATGAAACAATAGGACTCGCATTTATCGAACCACTGAGTTTGCAGCAGCTCCACCTCCTGAGCAAGCATGTGGCGACAGTGCACATGGAAATCAATGAATTATTTGACTTTGCCATAATCCCTCACACCAAGCAAAGGGTTTTGTAACTGTGGCGTAGTTATTTTTCTAAAATATGTAACTAGTTCTTTGAATGAAAAAAAAAAAAAAAAACACATTCAGGGCTTAACATGTTGATCAATAATTAAAGTTACACCATCATATTCATAGTTTTTTTTAAGTTTGTAAATTCCAACCAAATATATGAAAAACATTTGAGATAATTGTGCTTAGAAGTCTGTTCGGGCAAGGACATTTTGATGAGACCTGGAGAAAAGCAGTTCTTGCAGATGAAGGTTTGAATCTGAAGAAGTTTGTGTGCACAGCATAAAGTCCAACCCCTTTAAATCCTATAGTTTTATGTTTAATACAGGGTTTTTGAGGTGATAGTTTAACTCAAACTTTTTTCATTTTGCACTGATATTGATTTAATGAATGATGACACTGGGGAATTTCTTCTGTGTGGCTTGGTACTTTTTGGGTTAGACTGTTATAATTTAATAACTTGGAGCAGATTATTTGCGGGTCAGATCAGCAGTTACAGAGGAAACTGTGTCTGACTTTGCTCACAGTCTTCCTTTAAAAGAGTCGACTTTCCATGTGCATGTGGAGGCCATATTGTTTGTCCATTCAAAGTTACCAAACATAGTAACTCAATAAAATGTTCTGTATTCTCTCCTAACTTAAACTGCACTTTACCCTTTGAAAACATAACGCTCTTTAGAGATCTGCATTAAACAGCCTTCAACTAATTACCCCTAAAAATGTGGATTTTGTTTTTGAAAAAGGATTATGAACATATTACAAAGCATTTTAGTGAGTGTTTTATGTCCTATTTGGATTGCAACCTCTCATTAAAAAAAAAAAGCTATGGTGTCCCCCCTGTCTCAATTCCAAACCATTAGGTTTATATTGCTAAATTGTCTCTCTAATTACATAATTACGTTTGTACTGACAAACCTAATTGCTGCCTGGATTACACTCACAGGCAACATTCTTTGGGTGAATGAAGCACTTCATTTATTTTTCTGCTGTTACGTATGTGGCTGAGGTAGAACATCCAGGTTGGAGAAACAAGATTTTTATAACGACCACACTCTGGAGTCTCATGACTTCAATCAGGCCAGGAGATCTGTACTAACCCAAAGACCAGGACGAACTCATTTAACCAGCTTCTGTGAGGACTCAACCAATTTATTTTGCTCTGCTGACAAAAAAAGAAGAAAAAAAAGCCTTCTGGGTTGTTCTGCTGATTATTAATAAAGGGATATCCACATGTGTCTCTTGTGCCTTTCTCAACAAATATTCAAGCTGTCAAGCTAAAATTTGGTGGACATATTGATGAGAACGGTAATATGTCAGGGGCAAATTTGAAAACTTTCCTATGACTCAGGCCAATAAGGGAATGTCAGCAAACGTTATTTTCCTTACTGGAGGGAAACAGTAGAGGAATGAGAGCGCAGTTATAAAAAAAAAAATACATAAAATAAAAAGTCAGTCTCCTTCTACTTCCCACTGCATTTCTTAGCATCAAGATAAGAACCTAATATAAGGTGAGTTTCTGTTTAATTATTTAGCTGCTGCTTCATTTGGCATGAGCGCAGGAGCTTCTTTGGGTCCAATTATGCATTTTGCGTATATCAGCAGCGACGCGTGAGGAATGTTCAGTGCATTCTTGTAGCTTTACTTTTTACTTTAAAGCTGTCATATTTTATTATGTGTTTCTGTGTGTGTTGTGCTGTAATTTGAAACATGCCATGGAAACATCCCCTGTAAATCAAAGTCTTGAATTTTGTGTTTGGTTTGTTGGTTAAAACTCTGGGAATGATTTGATTTCAGACCTAAGTTTAAAGACTTAGAAGCTATTTTTCAATTTGAGTTCTTTTTTAAGTTCATTAGCTATTTTGCTAACCTTAGGCACAAAATTGAGAAAGATTTAATGCAAAAAAGAAATTTAATTAAGAGATATTAATATGATTTCTTGTATGATAATATAATAAGAAAGCTAAAATTAATGTACTTTATCCCTGTGATAGAAGACGACCTGTGCAGGAATGACCTCACCTCTCGCCCAATGGCTGCTGGAAATAAACTTGCAATGATACGATAATAGATGGATGGCTAAATGAGGAGGAACCTTTTCATATATTGAGGTGTGTTTTACATCCTACTCACCTGGAGTTTTTTGTTCCCCTAAGATTGTCTGTGATTCATCTGAACAAAACACATGGTTCTATGCAGCTCAGGTCGAGTTTGACCAAAATCCACTCATTTATGTTTTCGATGCTTGGATATAAAAGTAATTTTTTCCTAGCGTGCCTCCCAGGTTCCCAGCTGATTGAGAAGCATTTTTGCACAAACAGGGAACACCTCGAGTATTTTAAGCAGGCATTTTACTCTGATGTACCTTTCTTCCACTGGCGGACCAGAGCCCAGACTCTGTTGTCGCCGTAAAGGCCTCGGCGATATAAACACACTAACGTGCAATCATAAATCCTTCTCGTTAGGAGGCGATGTAATCACTCTCGCCTCTGATTAGTCATTAACAGTCCAGTTAGTGAAATAGCGAGACGCAGGTGGGTGGGCAACTGCACGCATCTCCAGGGTCTGCCTCGACTCGTTAATGATCAGTTAATTAACATTGTTTCAGTCCTCCCTGTTTGTTTACTCTCACCTGCCATCGGGGGGAGAGTCGGAAAACACTGCTGCAGGGGACAGTAAACACAGCCAGGAGGGAACCAGAAAAAGCCTGGCAGGAGGAAGCGAAACGGAAAAGGAGTGATGCCGAATCCTGTAAATCAACGCAGTGAAATGAAATCGTCGAGAAGCGTCAGCCTTCAAGCAAACAATTACGACGAGAGGAGAAGGGACTGAGTGAACCCTGTTGATGCATCTTATTCCTCGTTAAGGGTCGGTGTGGCAGCGCTCGTCTCTGTTACTCATAGCAACACTGCATACCATGATAATAGGCCGACTGATGATTGGCCAGGCTGCAGCTCTCCGGTAAGTGACCTCACTGCTGTGTGAGTGAGCTCACTGTCTCAGTATTTTGATAACCCAGCCAGTGGTTCGTTCTTCTCGGCATCGCCACCGAACCTGTTGATGAATGGGCCCTCTAACCCCAATCAGCTCCTCCAGCTGCAGCCCGACACAGAAACTCAGTTCTCCCACATCTTAGACTCCTTTTTAAAAATATATATTTTAACTTTCTGTTTTTGCATATCACATTACTATTTTACCCATAAAACGTTATGAGCATTCTTAATCATTTCTCTCTACGTCTTCGGCGGTTCTCTCCTGCATAAGATTGTTTATCAAAGCCTTAAATAATGCAGATGGTAATATGATAGGTGAATAGTAAATGGTGTCCTGCTTAAACACACACGCTCGGATAATAAACCATCCGCTTTTGGTCCTGTTGATTTAATGTAGCACAGGACAGAATCTGGATTTTGTTCTCCTGCCTCCAAAAGTATCCCCAGTCACGCCAGAGAGTTGCAGCGTTGGAGAGGGAGAACATCGACCTGAAGAGCTCTGCTAGTGTGCATGCCTAATGCAACCCAGTCTGGGAATACTGCCAGTCTACTGTTACTCCACCAGTGGGGTTTATCATGCACACATGCACACACCCACATGCCTATACGCACACACGCAGACACAAGAGAGAGGGAGAGAGCGAGAGAGGGAGAGAGAGAAAGAGAGAGAGGGTGTGTTTCTGTGTGCAGTGTATATGAGACAGAACCAGAGTGAGAGGCAGAGCTTTATGGTGTGTCACTGATCTCTACAAGCATGCACAAACATGTCCGACGTAGCCGTGGCCTGCTTGTCAAAAGTCACAAATATGCAGCTCTCATCCTGAGATTTTTAAACTGCACATGTATAGCACAGTATGTCATAGCAGAGATCTGTTATGAAAGGCTCCAGTATGATTGCTTCACAGTCACACAAATAAGGAAGGAAAAAAACAGAAAAATTTGAAAATAAGCTTTGACAAGTTGCAATGGAAACATTCAGGTTGAGCACGTTTTCTCAGCTGGAGGAAAAAAAAAATCCATCCATCCATCCATTATCCAACACGCTTATCCCATGCGGGGTCGCCAGGGGTGCTGGTGCCCGTCTCCAGGGGTCAACGGATGAGTGGTCAACAGGAAACCATGTCCCACTTTAAGAAATAGCTATTTTTCACAAACTCTGGTAATGAATTAACTGTCCCAAGTAGCAATTCCTATAAAACAAATACTTCTGAACCTTTTCTAAAAAGTATGCTATGTTAAGTTGATCCGAATATCTGGGAAAATGTCAATGGTAATACATGACTTCCTATTTTCTTACGTACAAATTGTTTGGACCCTTGTCAAAATGGGAAAACCAAGAGAACATGCCCTTCAGATATGGCAAACTTGTACAATAATTTTTACAAGTCTTAACTTGCTCAAACCTATAGTTGCGGCAATAAATCAAAAAGGAATCAGAACTGCGACCAACAAAGAAATGGAACCAAGGATGGTAAAGGACAAAAAAAAAAAATCTAAATCTTTCTGTAGGAGAAGCACAAGAAAAAGTGGCACCTCAGGGCCACGAAGCCTTAACAATAACACTTTACTTCAAGGATAATGATTAATGGAGGCTGCTGTGAAGAACTAGATTGGGGGAAATTGTTCAAATAATAGATATCATTTAAAAAATAGCTTAAAATTGCTAGTCAATCAATCTGAGGAAGGTACAATCAGCAGTTATTTATTATGGCACAAACCTGTCTGAACAACCTGTGTTTGACAAACTTCTAACTGAGGAGTCCAGCTGAGCGCTAGCATGGGATCAGTTACCATTACTTTGAAAACATCTTAAAAGAACTCTACAAACACAGCTGCTGTGTTCAATAGACCTCCGGTTTTTGTCCTGCTCAAAATGTTTTCACGGGGAGCAGTTTGCTCAAGTGGTAGGCTGATGTTAGCAGATTTCACTCTTTGTTTTGATATGACTCTGATCATTTGGCTTCTAAAATATTTCAGTGTGAAAACTAAGTTGTCCTGTTAGCACGTTGCTCTGGATGTCAGCGACTTTTGTGTTTTCTGTTTGTGGATTTCTGGGCACAGTGTAAAAATCTGGTCACAGAAAACAAACAGACGGGGAGCTGATGCGGCCAAAACAGTCTCTCTTTCACTGGGAAGTCAGGTGTGGAAAACGCGAGGTAAGGATCAGAATTGCTAGATCACGAGAACAGTATTCACAGTACAGAATGCAGTTTTCCACGTTGTTCATGGTTGAATAGGTTGTGAGTTTTAAACATTTCACTGGCTGACGTAGAGACTTCAGCAGTGTGTCAAAACCTTTGTTCTAATTCAAACTCATGTTGCTCAAGAGTTTGAAAGTCAGTCAAGTAAATATTTTTTTTTATAACTGAGTGTTTAATAATTTTACAGTTTTCCTTCTCCATCTAGTTTCTCTGGAAGAGCACACCTGACAGGTTTCACTCAGCAACAAGATTTTTAGATGGAACATTATAGGTAGCAGACTGTGGACCAAAGATCATTTTAAAGCAGATAGTCACTCTACTGTGGATATTCTTGACATATTCTGTTTTTCACAGAGCAATTCACATGTGCAGATTATTTTTATGAATCCTAAAGCACCGTGATCTATGAAAGCCGCAGAGGTTTGTTAGAGAACCATAGAGAACAAACTCCATAATAAAGACCAGAGAACACAGCAGACAGGTGACATATGAAGTTAGTGGAACATGTTTAGGCTATAAGACAATACTGAAAGCTCTGATCATTTCACACAACATTGTTTAATCTAAGATCTAAAAATATTAAGAGTACGGCACATCTGCAAATCTACCAAGACATGATCACTAAAATAAATGGACAAGCAGGGTAAGGAGAGCTTTAATCAGAAAAGCAGAGAAGAGGCCAATAGTAACTCTGGAGGAGCCACAGAGAGCCACAACTCAGGATGGAGAATCTGTGGACATCTGCAACATAAATAAAAAAAAAGAAAACCATTACTGACAGAAAACTAAAAGTCAATATCAACCACAGGTGACGACACACTACGGGTCTAAAAGAAATCCTGCTACATTGAACTGGTTTAGAATAGTCCATGTGCATGTGGCCCAGCCAAAGCCTCCAAACTCCAAATGAGATTATGTGGCATAACTTAGAAAATTTATGTGTAGATTTGCGTCAACTCTGAGTGAATTTGAGACATTTTGCTGGTAGAGACACTTCAGCTATACCTCTCCAGTCAGAATTAGCTCCTCTTTTCACCAAACTAAGATGACTGCAAGCGAAATCTACTGCTCTTAACTACTGCAATCTACTGCTCTTCATAACCCACTCAGAATTGAACTAAACATCCTCCATATTTGCATTTCAGGAGCAACAAGCTAGGGCTTTCATAGAAAGACAGAGAAAGACAGAGAGAGGGAAAAAAACATTTTAAACTGTTCTTGAATTGTATTAACCAAGTAACTGAGAGAACGTAACCTAATTACTGACAATTAAACAAGAATAAAGTCAAATTTCCTCCTAATTGTATCCTAACATTTACGCAGTGCATTTAAGCCCCCATGCACAGAACAGAGCCTTCACTAAAAAGGCCTCTTGAAGAAGAAAGCTTTCAGTTTCACTACGAAAACATGTCTGGTTTGAGAGTCTTAATCTGTTCTCATAAGGAGAAAAGAGGCAGGGCGCACACACGCACACACACACACACGCACACACGCACGCAGACACACAATCAGGCCAGTTAATAGTGTGCACACTTAGACACCAATTCATCCAATCCCCGGTTGTCTTGATTATACATTTGGGTTAGATTTGAAATGTATCTTGATTAAATATTGAGAAGGACCACTCTCGCATCGCATGTCCTCAATGTTTCACTCTTCCTCCGAGGCCTCTGAATGTCACTCTGTGAGGAGTATATGTGTGTGTATTTGCCCCGTAGCTAAACATGATTTTATTTATCAAGTGTCATGTCATTAGCTACTTGGCTCATCATGAGCACTAATAAAACTCCACTGCACTAAATAACCCCAGGTTATGGCAACGGATTAAGAGCAACGCAGTCACACACAGTCTAATTTTAGCCTTTTTAAGCTTTCACTAAATTAGAGATGTCCTATTTTGTACACTTAATTTCACTTCACAATATTAATTGGTGAATAAGACTTTGTGTTCTTATTTTAATAGGTTTTCACACTTCATGGTTGACACCAGAGTTAGCAATCACTCATGACAAAGGTTTTAAATTAACGCTGAAACTAAAATTCAGTTAAAGTTTCTGTCTTCGAGAACTGTGATGGACATTTGTCACATGTGAGCATAAAGTATGGATGTATTTTCTCCTAAAACATTTGCAACAAAAGTGAGAAATGCGCATTTAATATCCTGAACCTTTCCTTCAAATGCAAATTAAATTAAAAGACATCATATCGCCCTCTTTGGTACAGCATTGCTCAGGAGCCTTCAGAAGCTCTGCAACGCATGTCCTCAATGTGTTGCAGAGGACATGTCTTTCATTAGCTTTCATTAGCTTCGTTAATGAAAGACTATCTGGATACAGAAAGGCTAAGTATGCCACAAACTCAAATTTGTAAATCTTTGTGAATTTTGTTAATACAGGCTAATCATTGAGTATCACCTGGACATTGTAGAGTGGGTGATTAAAAGATGACAAAGGAAAATAACTGGAACAGTCGGGCCCAGAACGATCAAAAGCCCATAATGAGCATCTCATAGTGACCCGTTTATGAAATAGCATAAAAACATTAGAGATTTGACCCCAGCATCTGGGAGACGCAATTGTTTTTCCAAGTCTTCAAACTAGAGTTTTTGAAAAATCACTTTATTTGTGTTAAAATCTGACAGAGTCTCTGACAAACTGCTTTTTAAGGAACAACGAGTTTGTCAGAAAATTAAGACTTTTCTACGTGAAGTTTGAACTTCAGACTTAACTTCTGTGTAAAAATGAAATGCCTGCTCCGCATCCTTGAACCCATCACACAGGGTCAGTGAGCAAGGATGTTTTTTTATTTGTTTAAAATTGTTGTCATGACACAATATTGGAAATGGAAAAAGATTGTGTTTGTTATAAAAGAATTTCAGAACCATATGCATGCATTTCTGCATCAGTGCAGCGTGGCATGGATGTGATAATTTTGTGATTCTGCTGATGTTGAAGAAGCCCAGTTGTTTTAATAGCAACCTCCAGTTTTCCTGCAATGTTGGGTCTAGTGCAGTGCTTCTCAATTCCAGTCCTCACGGCCCCCTGCTCTGCATGTTTTAGATGTGCCTCTACTCCAGAACAGCTGATTCAAATGATTGCATGACCATCAAGTACTGCAGAGGCCTGTTAATCACCAAAATATTCAATCCAGGTGTGTGGCAGAAGGGAAATGCCTAAAACAGGCAGGTGAGGGGTGGGTGTGTCAGGACCAGAATTGAGAAAAGCTGGTCTAGTGTCTCTCATCATCATCCTCTTGACAATAGTACATCATTTGTCTGAGACGTTTAGGTGCTGACTAATCAAGCTGTGATACCATGACCCTCACATTGGTGCTTCTAGCAGTATGAGCAAGAGCAAAGTCCAGCTGAAGAAAAAGCAGTCTTTCCATGAATCTTGTCAGCAGAGGGAAGCATAAGGTGCTCTAAAATTTCCTGGAAGACAGCTGTGCTGACGGTAAGATTGATAAAAGACAGTGGATCAACACTAGATGATGATTCCCCAAAACATCACTGACTTTAAAACCTTTCAACTGGATTTCAAGAAACTGGGTGTGCATCGCTCCCATTTTGCTCCTTGATTTTTGCATGTAATGTAAAAGTTTCCTTCTTTAGAAAAGGGTGCTTTTGAGCAAATATCTAATATTTTTCCCCTTTGCCCAGGTAAGATTCCACTGACATTGTCTGGTCTAGGAGCAGTTTGATGGATAAAAGCCCATCAGAACTACAGGCTAAACATTGTATCTGATTACTGAGGTCTATAAATCATCTGTGTGATCTCCTGTTGAGTATTTCCTGTATAATTGGAACTGTTATAAGAGAAAGTAATCGAGAAGAAGTGCTAATTATTGCATGTTTGCATTGATACTTGTGCTCAAATATTCATAAAATAAATAAATGTCCTGCAACATCTCTATCTGGTGGCTTTTGAAAACATGACTCTAGCTGTGTATAACTCTTCAGCTCTTGAACAGGTTTTACTTCAAAACCAAATTATGATCAACCTTTTATTTATAGAGAAATTTAAATAAGAGCAACACAATGTACTATACAGAAGCAAAAAAATGGTGGCATTTAAACGGCAGCAATGATGAAATAAAAGACTTAATGAGCTAAACAAGGACTTTTTCCTCTCAAGGCTAAATGTTTTCCTGTTGCTTGTGCACCTTTTTCAACACAGGTTTTCCTTCCACACAACGTTCTGTTAGCAAACAGCGTGGGAGGAGCCAGGTTTTTACTTGGAGGTTGAAGCTTCTTTTTGCCCTCTTAGTGATATTCATTTTTTTTTTTTATCAAATCATTATTCTTTTTTATTTTCACTGTCTGTTTGCCACAATCATAACAATTCCCCAAATAAAAGTCTGAAATATATCATTCTACATGTAATGAATGTCAGCTTCACTTTTTCGATTGAATTCCCGCAATATATTATAGATGCCTTTTAAATTGCATTACAATTAAGACACGCCTGTAAATATCGCTTCAAAAATATTTCACGTACTAATAGGACGAGACAGTTTGAAAACTTCCACAACTTTCCCTACATTCCTTCATATGGAGAGGTTTGAGGTAGCTTATTGTAAATCTGACGCCGGATAAAAACACACGCATGTTGCAAGTGACGGTATGTATTTACAGAGTTGACTGTCACATGGAAGTGGACATTTGCTGCTGTCCGACAGTAACATTCTCACTGGCACACAGACCTGACCTAGAATTGCTACTTAGAATTTGGACTGAACCATCTCGCAGGAACGGAGGGGGAGGCGAGAGGAAATCTTGACTGGGATGTAATGGAGTAGGACCACTGGAAAGCGAAAAAGGGGGGAAGACATATTTCTATTCTATAATGTTACCGTGATAATGTTGTGATTTGATAATGTTTGCGATGTAAAGTGGAGGAAAACGGAGCCTGAGCTAACATCCCAGGTGAGTGCTTCCCTTGTTTTGTTCTCCGTGCAGCTGGAGAGTGTCGCCGCCGCGGCTCGCCTCCTGGCAACGGGCACACGCGGGTCCTCCTCCCGGGGACATCACACTCCGGTATCCGTTCTTCTCTGCCTCTGTCCCCGAAGGCTGGCTGGCTGGCTGGGGCTGCTGACTGGCTGGCTAGCTAAACCCACACGTCGCGTCTTGGCCCCCCCCCCCCGGCGGCCCAACCCCCCCCCCCCCTCCCTTACTCTTTCTCTTTTTTTTTTCGGCTCGCAAATGACGGTTTTTGCGGCGCAACAGAAGCGGATTATTCACGATGTTTTCGGCGTGGTGTGAAACCCGCGGAGAAATATTGGTTTTTACCCCCATTATCACACCGGAGGACCGCCCGTGCTTCGTGAAAATGGAAAAAGGGACACAATGCAGCATGCATGTTCTGCATTCTTCAGGAGCTCCACGCCGTCGGTATTGTATTTCATGTGTCTGAAATGTGTTTCATATGATTTATAAACGGGTAACGAGATTACAGGCCTCGGCTTGTGATTGTGTCGGCCAGCCCCTATCATCTGCCGAGCGATTTAATTGTTACATTGTTAACGGATCTGAACACAACTTGGGGGGGGTGGGGGGAAAATGAAGGTTTACCCAAGGCGGGCTTTGAGTTGTCCTTTTATTATCCGACAGAAAGCCCCCCAGGATGAGTCTCATTTAGGACGTGTTTTTTGGTGTGCTTGTTGTCGTTTGTTCTCGCTCTCATCAGCCGTCCACTGCCTCCCTCTTCGGGGGAAGACTTTGTTTGCGCTGGCCGAGGCTCCATGAATGTGAGCGCTGAAGTCCTCCCTTCCCCCCCCCGCACCACCGCCACCACCTCCACCAGTTCTCTGGCGAAACAGGAACAACTTCTTTTAGGAAAAAGGAAAAAAAAAAGTTCCTGGAGTTTCAAGCGCCATGGAATTACTTTGTCCGCCAAGAGTTGTCCAGTGAGGCGCTGAGATTTCAGGAGAGGGGGGAAGAAGCCCGAGTCGCTGCAGTTGTGTGAGGAGGAGGTTTAGTTGCAGAGTTTGGGAGATGCATATTTTTTTTTTTAAGAACTTCCTCGAGTAGGACCAGTTTGTGAGCAACTTGTGGCATTGTCTTGTGTTATCTTGGCTGACTTTGACAAAGAATGTCTTATTTAACTTGATCCATGAGTGGGAGGAGAATCTACAGGTCCTTTGTTGGTTTGTTAGTTCACTTACTTGCTATCCTTGATTTGCTCCCAAAATGGCTTTGAGATTTACTTGGTAGCTTCATAAAGCTACTAAGTTGGCATCGACCAATTTTTTCCTAGATTTGTAGGCTAATTACTGATCCCACTCCTTACCCCAACTTATTAAAGCCATCAAAACTATCAACTCCCATTATTTCTGTTCCACAAATGCACAAACCTACATTTACTTTACCTACTTTCTTGAGCTAAAAATGAAAAAAATGGATAAAAGTTAGAAACGGATGCTATGATTTGCTGTTAAATAAAAAAAAAATACTGTTGCAAGCTGTCTTTTCTAGATTTATAAGTCAAAGCAATCAATTTTATCGGAAAGAGCAAAAGGATAATTTTCACTTCAGACCATGAACTTAAGGGGGGTAAAAGTGCTTTAAAAATTGACATTTTGGGGTGTTTTATGTCCCCCAGTTTACAAAAACTTCCTGACACCACAAAGTGCTTAATATCAAAAAATATTTCGGATATTTCTACAAAACACTTAGTCTTTGATTAATGTTCTACCTTTCATTTTTAGGATACATTTTATCTAAGTGATAGCTGTAATTAATAGTCCTTTAATACATCCAAATTCACATTTATTTCCTTATGATGAAGAAAGTCTTCATACGGTACAAACCCAGTTAGAATCTGAAAGTTCACAAACTGTTTTCAGAAAGTCTAGAGTCCCTCATCTATATATTGAAACAATTTTCTGCTAACAGGATTGAAAAGATGAGAATTTCTCTGTAGCACCATGAAACTTGAGATGCATTAATTGAGCAGGTAAAACATTTTTTTTTAACCATTCATTAAATAAAGCTTAGTTCTCCCACTGTTTTCAGTACGTTTCACCCACTGACCAACATCAAGTATTTCCATTCCCTTTTGAATTTAATAAACATATGGTGAGGTGACAAATAATTTTGCAGTTCCCATATTTATCTAATACTACTACCTTTACATATAACAAAGTATGTGATCTGTCATTACATTTTTTATTTGACCCATGAATAAGAGAAGAACCTACAAGACCCTCCTGTGGTTTCAGTTCACTTACTTAATACAAAAAGTCTTAATATATTTTTCCTTCCCCTTCATTTTTCGCCAAACAGCATTGGAAAAAATGCATAGTCTCAAGTCCAGAGGACTCCAAAGCACTTTACGTTACTTTCAGTCATTTACACACTGACGGTTGTAAGCTACATGGTAGCCACAGCTGCCCTTGGGCAGCCTGTCGTAAAGTGCCACTCTGACCACCACTAGCAGGCAAGGTGGGTGAAATGTCTTGCCCAAGGACAACGGCTGAGACAGAAAACGGGGGTTTGAACCAGCAATCCACCGTTTACATTTAAATATACACCGGTGTAAAATATCAACTACTAGGACATACCTTGATTTACTTTGTTTTCGCTTAATAAAATTGAGTTTAATGTTGAACAGATGCTTTTGATTTTCAGATTTATTAAAATACTACCCATGCAAACAGCAGAAATTACGAATTTATCTAAAACGGCAATTTGTCCATTTATGTTGAAACTAGGTCTGTCACGATAACAAATTTTGCTGAGCGATTAATTGTTGAAAAAATTATTGCGATAAACGATATAGTTTCATGACTTTTTAACACTGATTTAATGGAAATGACTAATGCATGCAATTTCCTGCCATAGATGCACTTTATTTTCAAAAGAACACATAACATTGGAACTAATAAACTAAATTAACAAAACAACCACAAATAAAATGGATTCTCAGTCTCCGTTAACAAACGTACTTGAATAAAACCTAAACATAAAGCCAAAGTGGAAATGAATACTGCATTCAACCAAAAGAGTGCAGATTATGAAGTCTGTATACTATATTGCCCTTCAGTAATCACTAGATTTAAATAAAGAAGGACACATCTGACCACCTAATGCAATAGTTCACACTACACGATTTTTTGCCCCTATTTTCCCCTTATGACAATCTTAGAACGTTGGCCGATCTAAGATTGTCGCTGGTGATTTGGTAAACGATAATTCTGCAGTGTGTGGTGTGTTACGGTGGATCGTCGTGGCCGCTCCGCTCTAAATCAGGGGTTTTCCCCGACTGGGAGCGTTAACGCTGAATGTGACAGGTAGCCAATCAGAAAGCCGGATTCTCCTCCTGCTTTCTGAGGGGAAATTACGGAGGGGAATCCCAAACAGCTGACACGGCGCAACCCGAAGTCCAGCGGACATTGGAGATATGTGGAAACAACATTAATGTTTATTCAACATTTCGTGCAAAGAATATAAAAATGACATGGAGAGAAGTTGGAGCCAAATTGCTACCGCAGTTGATAAACCCAGTAAGTTTTCAGCTGTTCTTCTTGTTAACGTGACATAAATAGGTTATAATGATTTTCATTCAGTCAGGATTTTACGCTGACGCTACATGCATCACAGGTAGATTCTAGTAAAGCATTGCCTAATAGTGCCTGATTTTAAAATTGGTTAACTGGACTTGTAGCCATTATTTTGTGCCCATGTGGCTAGACACCACAGGGCACAACGAACCCGATCGAACCGTTATACCTAGGATTTCTGTCGGCTAATGTCTCTCAGGTTTTGAAATTATGGGCCGACAATCGGCCGACAACTCGTGTAGTGTGCGCTGAAGGAAATGAGGAAGGGAGGGTCAGTGGTGAGCACCGGAGTTGAGGCTTTTTTCATTCTGTGTCGGCAACAGAATAAAAGGCAGGAAGAGACGATAAAGCAGATGATTAAAATTAGGCCGATAGGTTTAATTTATCGTGCGATTAATTGATTTATCGTGTATCACGACAGGCCTAGTTGAAACTTCTCAAATGATGACCTAAATAAGAAAATTCTTAATTTCAAATTATGTTGTTGGATATTGACATGAACTCTTCAACAATGAGCTTCGGTGAGTGTTTAAATCCATTTTTTTTATTTTTATTTTTTACCAAAACATGACATTTGTTACAGGTTCTGTGTTTGCTGAATCTGAGCAGCAAAGCTTCCCGTTTTAGGATCCTGGTCTCTTCACCTGCTGGGCAGCGGTGCTGTCTGATGGCATTGGGTCAGTTTTTTTTTTTTTAAGTCTTTTTATATAAGGTCACAAAATGCTCAAATTTCACATAATGTAATTTGATTGATTTTTTGAAAACGCTGCATTTGCCCCATTTCATTAATTTTGGATCTGATCTCCATTTGAACCAGTTAACCAGTTGACAAATTAGACTAATGCGAACCAACTCTGAGCAACTTTCTGCTGGTTAATATTATTAATTTAAGTCACATGTCCTTTGTTAAGCTATGAGTAATAGGTTATGATAAATTTCTTTAAATCATTAGTTGTCAAAGCAGGTAAAGTAGGCTTAGAGATGCACCAATCAGAGATTTGTTTGATTTCCAGTCTTTTGTTACTGTAAAGCTTTTGGCCTGCTTATACTGAAGCAGAGACGATGTGACATCTAGTAGTTTCCCTTTAATACCATGTTTTGCTAATTCAAAACAAAAGCAAAAATGATTTGCAGTTGACATTTAAAACCATCTTGCCAATGTTTCTAAATCCAGCATCTTCAGTAACTGCGTCTGAAAGCTTGGGAGGATAACACAACGATGTCTCCGTACTCCATTGAGTCTTCTCAAGATCTACTGAAATCAGCTTTGAGCTAATTCGCCCCCTCACCAATCTGACAAAACCTCCCTAAGGAAGGTGCGATGTGATGTCCTGTGGCAGATGGTTGCTTTTGCAGTTTTTGTTTTTCCGTACCTCTTTTTTTTGGGGGGCGGGGGGGGTAAGAAGACAAAAACCACAAATATCTAAAATGGTGACGGAGCTAAATGACCAACACCTACCAAAGCCAGCGGTCTCTTGTAGCAGCCGGAAGAAATGGACATGCCTTTGAAGAACATAATGTAGTTTTCCTCCAATTTTATGTTTAACACCTTTCATCATTAAAAACATTATGATTAAGGTACAAGTTACCATTAGTCCATCATAATGATGCTCCCCCTACTCTCCTTGAGCCTTACCCTCTTGGTCTCCAAAATCTATGTCTGGACATACAAGATGGTAAAAGTCCACCAAACTGGTGATATTATCATGCAGAGTTTCAATCTGTAGCACTATACACTACCAAATATTGCATCCAAGCAGTCCTTTGTGATGTCAGTATTGCATATATTGAAGCTGCGATTTGATATAATATTCAGTTCTGGTTTCCAGCAGGTCACTAGTCATGGTTGATTAAGCTGAAAATCATCCAGTCCTGGTCACCAGCAAGTTTGTGCAGTATGGGTGTGTGTGATCTTTATATTAGTTTCAAGAAAACTTAAAAAAAAATCAAATTTGGAGTGCAAAAATGTCTCTACTCTGTATTTTTAGTGATTTTTTTTTTTTGCCACAAACTCAACAAACTGATACCGATTTCTGTCTTTTTCGGGTTACTTTATATCTCTTCAAACCTTATGGCAGTGCTTCACCTGTGCATGGTCTGCAATACAACATTTCCAATTTCCCAGTTGCTAATGGTAGCACGCGCGACGATTGTGATATAGATCAACGTACCTCAAGACATGTAGCCATTGGTTGTTACAGCGATGCTTTCTGCCTCGTAGCGTCTGAACAACTTGCAGTGCTTGCATATTGATTGTCTTGTCTGCCTCTTTGTCGCCATTAATAGTTCCAACTGGAAACTCAAAATACTGCCAAGCAAATGACTCGAGCAGTTGGAGCATCTTCTGCCACAACTTCATCAGATGAAGCCATGTCAAATGCATCCAACTCGCACCTACACCTCAACGAAAAATGTTGCAACGTTTTAATATCACAAGATCTTGTCACAACCTTAGTGTGTCGAATTTCCTTTTACAGTGCATGCCTCGACGTCTTAGAAATCAGTTTCTCTCTCCTCTCGGAGTAACACCAGCGTTTCTGCGATTTCTAACGTACACACTGGTCGATAAGTGAAGTATAAATGAGTGCCTGGGTTACTGTAGTCCCCAAAGAGCCCAGCTGTGCTCTGGTTATGTGTTTACTACGCGCTGGTCTTGTCAACATGAGCGACGGAGTGCTTTTCCTTACCGTTTCCTTGTTTGCGCTTCACCCAATGAGCAAAGTTCCCTCCTTTCTGTTCCAGGTGTGAATGACTTGTGGCTGTAGGTTGTCCTGAGCGGGCCAGGTTCCTGCGCGACAGCCTCCGCGGCTGACTGGGAGGAGTCGAGTGGAGAGCAGACATCAGTGCCCAGGGGACCTGAGGCCTGGTTCTCCATATGAGGCCCTGCTGAAAGGGCAGGGGGGCTTCTGAGGTAACCCAGTTTGACTTTGGGATTTTTTTTATTTTGTTTTTACCCCCCCCCCCCTCTCTTTTGTTTTCCACTTTATCATGCAGGTTTTTTGTTTGCACGTCTTCCTCATGTTCTCAGGAATGTGTGCATTCGAGGCAAAGCGTAAATGTTATCCTCGTTGCTTTCGTTGCTACGCAGCAAGCACAAGATGAGACACAACCATGTTGTAGAGGAATAAAAGCTTAAATGTCATGCAGCCGAGTTTGAAGGCAGTCAAGAGAGTCATTGTTTTTTGTTGTTTTTAAATGAATAACAGAAAAGCTAAATAATCAAGAATAAAACGCATGATTTTCTATTTTAATGCGTTCACCACAACTGCCATGGAAACAAACCTTGCTTTCAAAGTCCAACTGGTGCCATAAACTGACAGCTTACGGCTGCTGTGCTGCAGCAGGAACAAGCCAGACACGCGCCCTTCCTAACGCTGGTCATTATCTCTTTGACATTTATCTAAGAAGGTGCCTGCATTCTGATTAGGAGATCTTTGAGCTGTGGAGTGGGTTTTGAAGGTGAATTTCCTCAGCGGTCTGGACTGTCCGGGGCCGTCTTTGGTCTTGGTGTGTTATCAGGGCGTGTTGCTCGTGGACAAAACACGGTCGAGATGCTCTCCCCGAGAACACCGCGCTCGCTGTTTATTCATCTGCTATCTAATCCAGAAGAGTGTTAACCAAAAACCACAGCGGGGTGAAGGACTCTGGGAAATGGATACCGATGTGTAGCAGCAAAGATTTATTTTTTCCTCTGTGTATTGGCTTCTCAAGTTTCCATGCATTTGTTTGCTTCATGGGTTTTCTAATTAAAATTCGCCGGGTTTGTTTTGCATCTGACGTGGAGGGCCGTGTCAGGGAGTCAGTCCTCCTCTTTTTTTTTTTTTTGCTTGTGTAGCCAGTAGCGGGGGTGTTGCCGGTCCCCTCCAGAGCCGCACAGCAGATTAGGCCCCATCGCGACTGGTTGTCTATTGCTTCAAATGTTTATTTCCACTCCGCTGCATTATTGTTTTGCTGTGGTAGTCTCAGAAACTTTAAAGTGTTTCCATTAAGAGAACATATCAGTTCTCCGTGTACCTGAGTCTTTGACTAAGAGGTTCATTCACAATTCATTAGCGATTTTAATTCATCCGCATTAGCCGTTGTGCTGGAGTAATTATGAAGGATTCCCCCAGGACAAATAAAAATACAGCTTGGCGTTAAAATGATGCTGAACAATAGCCAGATCTCATACTTGTGTTTCCCAGACAAATTTAATTAACAAATTGTTCCTTTTGTTATAAAATGGTCACATTACAAAACTATAATCTCGTATGGCAGTTTCAAAGCACTGCTGGTTTTCACTGTAATTGTTTTTAGCTGTAACATAAAGTGTAGACTTCCTACAAATATGATCTCCGATATCAGATTTTCATGATTTAGTTTCTTTTGGTTGATTTGATTCTCCCTAATGACAAGCTACAGTAAAAATATCCCATTTTTGTTGGTTTAAATTAAAACAATTGTTCCTGATACTGCAAAAATAATACTGTGCAATTTATAAATGCACAACATTGTCATACTTTTATTAAAGGTTGTGAAGACTATTGCAACCAACCCACATTTTCTCTGCGTTTGTATGTATTCCATCGTCACAAATCCTCCCTCATTCTTTCTCTTGTAAGATCTATGTTAGTTGTAGCTACATGGTAAGTAAAAGTTCATCTTAGTGGCCAGAGATCTTATCTGAAGGCAGAAATTCAATGCATAGCACCTTCAGAATATTGTATCCAAGCAGTCATTGTACACATTGATATTGTTATGAATTGTTCAGCTAAAACTGTATTCCTTATTCTAGTTACCACTGTTATCACTATGTACATATCAGAAATTTATAAATTAAAGTCTGCTCAGTTTAGTAGTAAATTTTAAGTGCACATGCTTATTGTGTGAAATATTATACCCTTTTTTTTTTTTTTAATAAAGTAACACAAGCCAGCTAATTAGTGAGACTGTCTGCTTGGGCAGAGCCTGCAGTCAGCTGCAGAACATGCACGCCTCTTGTAGCTTGCCAACTTTTAAAGCAGCATTTCATGAATGTGAGTCATAGATGCAGCAGCCATGAGTTTTTTTTTTTTTTTTTGTGACCGGTCATATTTCTAAATGTTCGACTCCGTCTTTCCTGTATGTTCCAGCCGTAGTTCTGTGGCTTTGTTTTATCCAGCTGACTGGCAGTGCACAGCAAGAGGTGAAAGAGGGGCTGCTCTGCAGGACTTTGTTCAGCTTTCTTCTGTATTTAACTTGCATTAAAAATTTTGGGGACTCAGATTTTAAAATTGTGTGTCAACCACGTGAAACTTCAGATTGTTGGGATTTTTGACACAGCATTTTACAACACGGTCACTGTAATAAACTCCTTACAATGAGTGAAACAAAAAAGAAAAGCCCTCTGGTAAACCACTGTTCATTTTATTATCCAGTGATTAGATTCCAAGGCGTACTGAATCCATCTGGAGTGTGTTCATGTCTGTATTTAGTGCTGCCCGCTTGTAATCAGATCACACCCTGAGACAAACGAGAGATGGGACACAAATACCGCCTATGTGAAGCTAAGTGGCATGAAGTTGAGCTGAAAAGGTTACAAAATGATGAACTTGTGTTATTTATCTTGGTGAATTTGAGCTGGAAAAACATTTCTGTTTGATAATGGCACTGATTCACACTTTGATGAAAGGGTCATTTCATATCTAGAAACGTGTAATCGGATCAATCATAGCAACCCAATAATATATACGGACTCAAACTGAATTGCATGTATCCCAATTTAATCCTCGTTGTAATACACTGCAGTCAAATTCAGTTTATAATGCCAGTTGGTAAAAGGTTTTCCATGTTTGACTGCCCAGCTGATTGCGACGAGTCATTGAGTTTGGAGGAGTCGCTCCTCCTCAGCAAGCATGTGGCAACACTCTGGTTTGTTACAGGGGAGCAGTAGGGGCTCCACCCACTTATAGTTTGTGACATTACCAGCTAGCGTTGGCACTAATCTGTCTCTATAAAAGACACACCGCTTTGGGTGTGTATTTGCAGTAATAAACCTAAAGCATTGCATATTTTCCTGATAACTATGTACTTAACATGTATACTGTAAACCTTAGGTAAGGTATTTAAAGATGAATCATAGCTGTTTTTGAAATTATAACCTTTTAGATATCTTAGTATACCTTGATAACAATAGTTAGCCCGTGCTTGATTGATTACTGATAAAATTGACTATTGTAAACGTGTTCAGTTGACGAGATACCTGAAATAACAAATTAATGACTTAAATGTGATAATCGTGTTCCTAAGTCGGCATGCCACGATAAATTCTGCTGGACGATAAATTGCAATAAATAATATTGTTGTTTTGAGACCATTTTCAAGTAACATAATGGTAATTATACTATTCTCAAAGATAAATAGAACTTTAAATTCTATTGAATGTTTAACACTGAGACATTTTAAATGCCCAAAATAAATCAACAAAACAGAAACGACTAAAATGAGTCATAAAGTCTCTATGAACCAAACTGTTCTTCAAAGAAAGGACTAGTTTAGACCAGTGTGCCAGAATCAAAACTTTTGTCATCCTCTTTTTGGTAGAAAGAGAGAAAAACGATAAATCATGCAAATGGAAATGATTGAGCTCATTTTAATTTATCATGCGATTAATTGATTTACTGCTCATTGCGACGGGGCCCGTTCCGAAGTGTGAGTTTCATTCATTTTTGATTAGTTTTAGCTTAAAGTACTGGAGATTGATAACTTTAGAGTTTTGCAATAATCGTAACAATAAAAACAAAGCAAACCAAACCAAGAATTGGTGACAAAAAAAATCTTATAGGATGACATACGGCAGCTGCTGGGAAATGCAGTATAAATGTGTTTGATTTCTTCCCTTACTGGCTGCATTTCATATCTTTTGGTGTATGAGGCCATGCTCTTGTGTGTGTAGGGGAGGAGAGGGTGGGAGACTGTTGCCCATAGAAGATCCTCAGGGATGTGTCCGCTGAGTCAGAGTGAACCAGTCCATCCGTTTTCATGTTTCTCTGCTGTGATTGACATTCCTGACGCAGACAGAGAGCCCCCAGAGGAGGGGTCTGCGGCGGTAGAGGTGCTGTCTGCTGGAGCTAACCGGCTGCTATAGCTGGGATTCTGATCTACTTTGAATGCCTGATGGACAAAATAGGAAATTAGGTAAGCTTAGGCGCTCTTTAGCTGGCGTTAAAATGCTGAAGATTTAATTGTCGTGGCTATAATGAAAGAAAAAAAAATGGGAATAACATTTTAGAAAAACATTTGAGGGATTTATGCCAAATATATTTAAAATAAATGCTTTTTGAGCCAGATCTCGTCTTGTTCCTATTAAACCTCAGTTTCTGTTTATCATAAAGTTTCTATACGTCGTATGAATCAAAGGGCTTAGTATTGAGTTCTGTGTTAATAGTGTAAATTGAGGCCAATCCACTGGAAATGAGTCCCGTTCCGTTCTTTGAGGTTTCCTGATGAGGGATTTGTTTGATTAAATCAGTGATTTGCTGAGAATTTTAAATTGGATTTTTAATAACAAGCGAAGTTTAACGGGTGAACTCAGCTTGCAGGACTAGTTAGTGTGTTTTACTGCTTACCAGAAAATATTCAGGCATTAGCAGATGGTGCTTACAGACAATAATGACAATAATGCAAGCAAACTAAGGACTCTTAGCAAATTTACCAAACTAAGTTCTGGTTTGTACAGCAAAGTAATTTTAGCACAATCTTTCCATTTCAACAATGTTGAGGACGCCCTGCTTATGGTGGTAACTCTAAGTAATCTTCTGCGATATTCCTGATGTGTGTGGTGTGTTCAGAGTGATCGACATCGCGCAGTGGGGACCGCTCCATCCTCAAATTAGGAATATTCAACATATTTGATGGTCTTGAACCAATATTGACTCACTTTTTGTGTTCAGTAGACAAACAAGAGTGCAACCTGTTGAATGTGACCAAAATATGAAGTGGAATCCAAAACGGTTGCCATGACTCACCGGAAAGACTTGTGGACATCAGAAAGTCTTTGTTTTGTTTTTTTCTCTGTCGCCATTACTACTTCTTCGTCGGCCATGTTTCGTCTGAACTCGCGTTTAATCTTGAGGGGTTTTGCGAGATTTTCTGGCAGGCATCTGAATGCTTGTGAGGGTAATACGTTTGTATATGGTCTATGCTGTGTACACCACTCACTGATGAACCAAACTTTTTATATTTATGGTTTTGTATCGTCATGTGGGAATTTTTCAGGTCTTGAAATTCAACTGACAATTTAAAAAAAATCCATATACTCGTTTGTTGCATTTGACAAAATGACAGTTCAAAAATGTCTTTTTGCTACGCTGATTGACCTTTAAAAAGGTTATTTCTACATGTTTTGGTACTTGCTACAGAAGAATTACTTCCGTTTAACAAAGTGGTAAATTAGGTAGATTTTGATTAAAATATTCAAATTCTACCAAATAAATTCTAAGTGTATGCCAGACAGATGGCACATTTCTATTAATCTGTCACTAGAAAAAAGAATGTGTTTTTGTACCATTTTATTTGATTTATGTAGAGCTGCATAATATGTCGAATCTTAATTATTACGATCAGTGACAACAATATGAACGCCGCATGAGACTACTAGAGCTCCTTAAATATTACATGTTCATTCTGTGCAAGCAAATATCTCGTCAGATTGATTTACCTAATATAAAATAGCAGAAAGTTACTTGGATCCTAAAACTCAGACGGGAAAGATGATGGAAAAGACGGAGGAGAACAGAGGGGAAACGTGGATTAAATCCAACCAACATTGTCCTTACGATGTCGGAGTTCTCCAACTCCGGTGCTTCACAGTCCCTGTCCTGCAACTT
The DNA here is from genome assembly GCF_001443285.1 of Poecilia latipinna. Lineage (NCBI taxonomy): Eukaryota > Metazoa > Chordata > Actinopteri > Cyprinodontiformes > Poeciliidae > Poecilia > Poecilia latipinna. The sequence continues at coordinate 134,068 of NW_015113918.1, read as the reverse complement.
ATTGCTGCATCTCTGTTCCAACACGCATTAAATGAATGACTCATAATCGTCTCTGCAGAATCTGATGATATGCTGAACTCATTCATTCAAGGTTTGATGGGACAGGGATGTTAGTAACTGTTTGCTGAACTGGATTGAAGAATTCTGTTTTATATCATCCAGCCCTACTTTTATGTTTATACCAAACGGCTACGATAGCAAATGTTTTTCCTACGCTATTGTGAATGTGAATTTTGTTTCAACACTTGACCTGCCGATGATGTGCCAGAGCCGATCTCTGTCCAATTTATTCTTCTTCATTAGCAAGTTTTGTATAGCTCTAGCGCGGCTTCAAATTTGGACAAGTTGACATTTTTGCTTAGTTGCTGATTGATACGAACAAATTGAATGCGTTTGTCTTGTAGTGAACTAAAAATATGTACATTCAAGCAGCCATCATGGCAAATATTAGTAGATTTGCAGACTTTGTTCCTTTCAAGTCATCATGAAAAGATTTAATGGAGAGACAGAATTAGTCAAACCGATGAGGACGGGTGTAAAGCGATGTATGGATTCAGGGACATCAAAATAAATGAGCCGGTTGTTCCAATTCTACCTGGTAAACCTGGTACATTTAGCAGTGCATTTGCACCATATTAGCATTGTGGGCAAACAGGTTTTGTAGCTATGGAAGCAGAGTGGAGGAGTCAAAGAGAAGCTCGGACAGTAATGCAAATGAGCGAGCTGTGACTCATGGGAGTAGCACTTGCCATAAACCTCACTACCTCTCGGACATTATTGGGACAGCGGAGTACTGCTGCATGTTGGTTGTATATTTAGTTGGAGAGATCTTCAGTGTAAACTGACGTTAGTCATAAAAACACTCTGACTTGGAGCTAATTTACTAATAATTATGTGGCGTAATAATGGAATCTGTCGTGTAATTAGCCTTTTTGTGACAGGTTTGTTCAGTACAATATATTTTGGTGATGGATGAGCATGTTGGTGGAGAGACATGTTTTTTACCAGTTATGAAACCAGCTGCTTCACCTTCCCTTTGGTTTTGATGCTCAAAAACATTTTTTTTGTAGCTGTATGCTTCTCTATATGACCAGCAACCAACAGATGTCTTCTACATTCTACCTCGACGGTCTGCTTGGCCTCTGAAAGGCCTTGCCGTTGGGACTTCCCACAATGCTTGTAGTCAGAGGGAGACGTCCTCTCAGCATGAGCGGGGCAGGAATGTGGCCAGAGTGTGGGAGCGACTGTGCGGCCAGAGGGGCGGGGGGGTCACGAACCAGAGAGAACCGTTAAGGGTAGGGAGGGTAGGCGAGGGTCTCTGCAGAGGGCAGCAGAGTTTCTCTTTAGGGGTCTACAGGTAGGGAAAGGTCTCGGTAGGGAAAATTTGTGCATCAAACTGTTTTACATTGCAGTATCTGCTGTTTGCAGGGGACAGTGTTCACATCCTGAATCAGCTTTTCAACAGGAGATCTTGCTGGTCCCAGCATTTCTAACTGTAGAAAACTTTCAATAATCAAAGAAGACATTTCATTTAAAATTTTGAAAGATTTATCTGGTCTCCACTTGGCCTTATTGGAACCAAAAAAGGCAACCGAGAGCTAATTGGCAGCTGGACAGGTTCTAAACTCTTTACATATTTTGTGCGTTTACGGTTTCTTCGGCATGAGGAACTCCCTAGACCGAATCATCATTAGCTGCCTGTGACGTGAGCTGGTTCCCGGTATAAAGGTATATCAAGGTTTTAAAAAGTCAGCTTCAAAACCACTAAAATTTTTCATCTTTCCTACAGCTTAAAAGCTTTTTAAAGAGATGCAAGATAAAGAGTGACTGGAGTTTTCTCCATCTGTAAAGAACATAAGCTGCTAAGCACTGCAGGTCAGCTCACTGAAATAACATGATTTTTGTCTGATTGTACTATTAACCACGTTACGGTATTATCTGTGTTTCTAGTACAGCAGTACTCCTGCAGAAGGAGCACCTGCACAGTGTCAGAGGACATAATCTATGTTAGCGGCTCGTATTTCAGACACAAAATCACAAATGGCTTGAAGGATGAAAAAGTTCTGGGAAATAAAGTGATGGAGAAAGCTTTCAGGAAACATAGCGTAGAAATGCACCATATGCTGCTGGTTGTTATAATTCCTCAATATTTTGACCAGAAAATATGAACTTTCTGTAGGAACAAAACTGTATTGTTAAGTAATAGAGTGCAGATTTGTTGCGCAATCATCAGAAGATCTGTTGCTGCCTTAGCTGCACACACCTGTGGTTAGCTTCTAGAAGTTGGCATTAGCTCAGTTTTTGGTTTGTCATATCAGGCTTTCCTAGAAAGCCAACCTGTCCAGCAGAGTTAGACTGAGGGACTATTTGGATTTCTTCACAGCATTGACGAAAAACATTTGTGATATAGCCCCTCTAAAATGGCTTATAGCGAACTGTTTTAATTGGTCACACACCAAATATTCCTGAATTTGCATTAATACACTGGAAGCTGTCTTAGCACATGAGTGGTCCTCTCCTCCTTGGGGGTACAGCCAATCAGCACCAAGCAAATTAAATGGATCTCCAGGATTGGTTGCTTTTCAGTTGGCAAACAATACTGTGTAAAGTTGCAGTGTTATTTTGGTATTGGTGTTTTAGCTCCACAGCTGTATTTTCTTTTGACTGTTTTAGACATGCTCCATGAGGAAAAAAAATCTACAAATAGGTGGGTTTTCCGTGACTAACGTGGAGTTGCATTTTCCAGAAAAATCCAAAAGCAGAATCTGCAAATACTGAACCGCGATTGGGCTTGGGTCCATGCTGCATAATGATTTATGCCGTCTAGCATTTTAATTTCAACCATAGGCTTAAGCAAAATTATAGAATAGACATCTGCTAAGCTTTGAAGCAGTTTATTGATTTTGTAATATTACCCCTTTCAGCTGTGCTGTTTAGAGAGTATAGCAAACTAATATTAGCTGGATAGCTATTTTTTGCTTTGTCTGCTAGCCTGCAGTCAGCTGCTAAGCAGATATTCCTCTCATACCTCACCAAATGAAGTTTTAAAAGTTACCTTGCATGACAGTCATGGTTGCCAGTTAGTCGTAGCCTCTGTTCAGCCAGATTACTATAGCAACACATGGTAGCAGGCAGAAGAGATGCATTACTCTGTACTTTGTACTTTTTCTTGCCTTCGATTAAAAAAAAAAAAAGCTTTACACCAGCATGCACCAATCAACCAGATATAAGAATTTTGCTGTTTTTTTCTTTATTCTTCACACGATACTTTTACTTTTTAAGTTGCCAGTGAGTGCATAAGCCTGCCTTTTATTTTAAAAGATCACAGTATGTAGTTTCAATACAGTCATAGTGCACAAAATGGTATGAATATTGCCACGCAACACATTCGTTTTGTTTGTGGCAGTAAGCAGCTCAGCAAAAACGGTGTGAAATCAACTACAAAGAAGAATCTCATCCAAAATTATGTAGTCTTATTTTATTCTGACATTTTAATAGCAATGCACCAATTGATTGGTTCTGGTCAATGATCAGCAGGCCAGTTACTGAAACAAACATTTCTTATTTCCTCAAAACTAAGAACTCCAACCATTTTAGTTCAGTCAGTAAATGCACCGACTAGCAGTGTATTCCTTGCACTTTGTCATGTTGGATAAAAATTAAGGGGAAAATGCATGTAATGCGTGTACAGGAATAATGTATCTAGAAAAATGTCTACCAATAAAGTCACATTGTTGCATCGCTACTTTAAACTGCAGGAGTTGTGATGGAAAGTGTTAGCAGTTTTGAAACCATTGCAAATTAAATATCTGTATTCCCTGTATTAACAGATGGCAAGCATTAACAAGCCCATCCTTGGTCCTAAAGCTAGAACACATTACATATTGATATGTAATACAAGACAAAGTTATAAGCACCGTCATTGAAGCACAAATTATGCAAGTTTCTTTGATTGATTTTTTTCTTGTTTTTAAGCAACATTTAATAATGCTTTTCAGATTATTGTAAAATACTTATCTTTATTCTGAATTTGACATTTCTCTATCGATGTTATGCCCCTTTTTGCAACCAGAGGTACACAGTTGCTGGTCTTTCAGTTTCATTGTTTAACTTCCTTTAGAAGATTGAGTACTTGTGTGAGAAAGACCTCTTGTTGAGGAGATGGAGGGCAGATGGGCAGAGATGGAAGCGCGAGGTGAAGTGTGTGTGTGTGTTAGACGGAGCGAGCCAGGGAGCCGATTGCTAGGCCTGCTGCTCGAGCTGGCGGCCACACATGGCACCTTGCCCAGCTTACGCTAGCAGATGTGTCACTAGTGACTCAGCTGTGTGTGTGAGCGTTCACGTCTGGGACACAGACACCCACCCTCTCGCTCTGTGAAGAGAGGGAGTTGTTTAATGACCCCTCAACCCCCCACTTCTTTCCCCTCACTCGGAGCAGTAGATCTGTGTGGCACCCCTCTCCCGTCCTGTTTGCATTGCCACCTCCGTTCTTGTGACGGACACGGTGAGGCTTCTGTCAGCACGTTTGTATATGACAGAATGTGACAGTGTACACATGTCGCCTCCCTGGGGACGGAGGGGCATCGTCTGCTGACCAGAAGAGCAGAGGAGCCAAAAGTGAGGATGAGTGAGGAAACGCTGAGCGGATCAGCAGAAATGGCTGCGATTAGTCCCAACGATTCAATTCGGGGTCAAGGTAAAACCTGGGAGGAGAAGGAAGGAGCTGCATATTTATTGTTCTCAGGCTGAAGCTATTCAGTGTGGAGAATGCGGAAAAGTTTATGAGTTCATGGTAAATATTTGAATGACCTGGTTTCGGTCGGGACAGGACACCGGTCGTAGATTCTAGAAGTTGAGTCTCTGTCGTCGTTTCTGTCAGGGAAGATGCATCACGTCAAAAGCTGAAGCTCTATCTTTAGCGACGCGGCATTCCTCGCATTCTGTGTGCACCGAGAGCTAATCATGAGTGCTAATGCAGGGTGTGGCGTGCTAAACTAGTGTTCTCAGGAAGTCACCTCAACAGGTGAGTGTTTCCTGAATCAGAGGGGGAGGAGGTATGAATGTCTAACCGATGTCATTGTTCTGAGCATTGAGCAAGTCCTTATTTGCATTTGTGTTATTGCCTCATGTTTGCCTTTTGTTGCATCTCAAGCAGAGACATGAAGAGCCAGTTGTACTGCAGGTTTTTGTTTATCAATAAACACCCAAGTAAAACATGGATGTCCTCAATTTATTATTGACCCTAATGATTCAGTAAACGCACTTCACTGCTAAAGGTATTGCACTTGAAATTCAGTGTAATACAACATCTGGTATATAATGATTTACAATTGGTTGGCAGAACTGTTGCCTTTCAGCTTGAAGGTTATTGGTTTAAATCCCACTCTGGGGTCTCTCTGCATGGAGTTGCCAGGTTTCGCTATTCAAACATGTGGCTTCTTCCCAGGTACTCCAGCTTCCTGTCACAGCCCAAAGACATGATTGAAAGGTTAGTTAGTTACTCAAAATGAGTTTCTGTATCCCTTTTGTCTCTTTGTATTACTAAACCTAACCCGATAGATCGCTGGAGAAGATTTGAGTATTTTAATGACTAAAGTCTCCAGGTGTGTGCTGCTTCAATAAAGTTTTTTTTTTTTTTTTGGCTCTTATCCCATCATCTGTACTTGAATATCTGTTGAAACAAGGCCTGCGTGACATCAGGAAAACATGTAATTGTGTTATTATTTCTCAATGTTGTGATGACAAAGTTGAGTATAATTAACCTATATTTTCCTGACTCTTTTCTTTTATAATTATTAACCACTCTTTATTGGCATCTTCAACATCTCATCCACTAAAAATGTACATTTTGGCTTCCATCCAGTGGCAGTTAGCAACAACCTAAGTGATTTCTTTTCAATGTTTTCCAGTGTTTGAAGTTGTGGTTAAAATTTTGTTTAGCTTGCTTAAATTTTCAAGTTACAGGTGTAAGTTGAAAATACACTATTTGTTGCGCAAGTTATTAGGCTACTTGTATAGGCCTAGACTTGTAGGGGTTCTGAGTAGAGAAAAAAAGTGAATGCCTGATGCCTTAAACACATTCAACAATAAATATGGCAGTGCTTGCAATATTGATATTACTGATATCGGTAAAATATTTGTAATATATTACAAATGCAGTGTTGTTCTCTTGAAAGCCTCTGGTTCCAGTGACATTACTTGGTAGCAGTTTTCCTGCAGTGAAGTGTTAATTGTTAGCATGTGAATGCAACATGCTGAAAACGTGGCACCAAAACCAGCCCAATAAAGAGGAGCTGTAAGATATTTGTGAAACAAAGTCAGAAATGCGTAAAAGTGATACTTTTACACAGTTTTTAAAGACTTTTGTGGGCGATTAGCACGGTTAGCATTGCTAACTGTAAGCACAGCCGCTCTGTGTACTTAACAGATGGCAAATATTTGACCCTGTGTCTTCCTTCAAGCTCTTGACATTTCCAGTTCTTGCACATTTTATGACAAACTTCGAATAACACAGCAAATTTCTGAAAGCCACCTTGTTTACTCCCTAAAGCTAATTTCTTGTCTGATACAACTTTAAAAGCTCTTAATGTTTCCTCAAAACACACAGCAAAATCTGTATATGAAATTGTAAATCTGAGATTACCATGTACAGTTTAATTTTATCTTTTTGGCTACAAGCTTAACCCTGAAAATCGGCCAAAAAATGATCTGCAGCAACACAAAACCAGGGACTCTGGATCAATGACTGTTACCGTGGCATCAGCACAATATCAGCTCAGTGATTGACCATCTCTTTTGGATACAACTGGACTATCTGATTGGATCCATGCCATCTGGAGTGCATTGGATAAAATAGATGTCACTAAAAAAATAAAGTTGACTCTGATGGAGTCATAGAAAAGTAAAAATCAGTAATTTCTGCTTTGCTGTGTGTAGCTTCTAATCAAAATTCGATTCTAGACGGGTTCTTAATTTTTTTTAGGGTTCGGATGAATCATCCTGATAAAATTTTAGACATTTAAAAACCAAAAAAGTCTGGAAAGAGATTTTTCAACAGGTTGTGTTCCCAAGTTTTCCATTGCTTTCCTGATTTAGTTTTTGCAGTCACCAGCGGGGTGCAAATTGTGATGCTGTGTGAAGACGCACAGTGGTTTTTCTACTATTGACAGTTGGCTGCTGCTTCTTCACAACGTCGCTGATGGCTGCTCGTTTTGTGTATTCTTGCAGAAAACCGCGGGGAGAGGTGGAAATAATGCGTCTGATATCGCCCCTAAACAAATAATGGGCTGAGGCGGCTCTTGAGATGGAGGCCGAGCAGACGGAGGGCGGGTGGGAGAGAAATAGAACTGGAAAGAGAGACCAATACTCTATTTTGACTGAACTGCAAAATGGGATTTGCATAAATAGGGCTGAAACATCAGCAGGGCCTTTTTTTGCAGCCAACAGCGAGGCTAAGATGAGGGAAAAGAGATGATTTGTGTGTTTGTACGTGTGGGAGATTTTTTTTTTCCCCTTCCTCATTTTAAAATGAAAAACAAGCTGGCAGCGAGGTCAGAGTTTCCTTCTTCTTTTAATCCTTTGCCTTACCTTTGGAGAAAACTGCCGGAAACGACGCTGATGAAGAGCTCTTATTTCCTCCCTCTCATAAGGAGATTTGCTGACATAGCTGGGAGGGGTCTACCCTTTAACCAGAGTACGGTGACTGTTACACAAGCATAAAATAAATAAACCCCAAATCCAATCAGACCATTTTCTGCCTTCCTTTTCATCTGGCGCTCCATATTTAAAGGAAAAAAGCTCATATTTGGAGCCTCATTATCTTGTTTTCCCATTACCTATAATGAATTTGAGCGCCGCGTCTTCCTCATGATAGACGGTTCAGTTTCTTTTACTGCAGAAAAAGTGAGATTCATCTCTCCGATTACTTGAATGAAGCTTTGTTGTCTTTGTGCGTGCAGAGTACACACCTGGTGCGTTTGTGGATCAGTGTATTCCTCGTGACAGTCATGTCAGCAAGCTCTCCAATTAGTGTCTCGTTAGTGGGGAATTAGAGGCAACAGATGATTGACACTTCATACTGTTTGTGCCTCTGTGCGGGCACATCCTCGCTTCAGACACATTTGTGTAAAATTCATGTTTAGGCTTTGATGGAACTGCTGGAGGGCATACATGCCAGTTAGGGTTGAATGAGCTGGAGGCTGGACCTTGATTTGCTATAAATTATGATTCAAAGAAACAAAATATGCTTTTCTGTGGATTCGGAACTGGCACAACTTGCTTCAAGACCTTACTTGGAGATTTTTACCGACTGGAGAAACTGAGGACGGATCTGAAAGTGGGGAGAGTTTAAAGTACTGGTTAAGGCCTCCTTCCTCAAAGCAGGCATGAAGAAATTGCCTCTTTCCTCCGCCCCTAAAAACAACTTGACTCCAGCTGAAGTCTGTGTGTATCTCATATTAGGCAAATTATGAAATCTCAACTTGGATTCTCTTTTTGTTTTTGTTTTTTTGAAGTTGCAACACATCTAAAACATCCAGGTGGACCAATGTCATTTTAAATGAATTTCATCGACTACATGTTGATATATCGCCGTGGAACTGTGGACCAGATGTTTATCGTGGGTGTTTGAGGTTGTTTTATACCGGTGTTACAATGTCCGACTTGTACATCCGAGTCATGCAAATTCCTTCATCTGTACCAACCCACTAAGGTTTAATAGATTTAGTTTTCAGTGTTCATGGACAGAATCTTGAGGTGTAGTCGTGAAAAGAAAGATGTCTGGTTTGCTTGTTTGCAGATGATGTGGTTTTGTTAGCATCTCAGCTGTTCTGAGCCGGGCGTGAAGCGGTTGGGATAAGAGTCGGTCACATTGCCTGTTCTGTTGACTTGATGCAGTGGAAAAGCTTTTCTGAGGCATCATAATGGACTAAGACTATTGGACTACAATATTAGGTCTCAAAAAGATTGAGCTGATCAGTTTTGTTAGTTTTAAGTGGTAGCTTTTGCTGTTAGTGTTGCCTAGATTGGTGAGTATTTTATAGTTTATTTAAATCTGATGTAAAGAAACTATACGCCTCCAGTGGAAGCCGTTATTGTGAATGGGAGTCTCAGAACTTAAGGGAACTTATCCTTTAATCTTCTTTGTAATTCACTGTTCATTACTCTCTGGAGTTTAGAAAAGCACTTTGCATGTATAGTTAGGCCTGTCACGATAACAAATTTTGCTGAACGATTGTCTAAAAAATTGCCATAAACGATGATAATGTTTCAAGACCAGTTGACACTGATTTAATGGAAATCACTAATAATGCATGTGATTTCCTGCCATAGATAGATGCACTTTATTTTCAAAAGAACACGTAACACTGGAACTGATTAACTAAATTGACAAAGCAACCAAAAACGAAAGTAAAATGGATTCTCAGTCTCCATTAACAAAAAATGTACTTGAATAAAAACTAAACAAGATAAAGCCTAAGTGGAAATAAATACTGGCATTCAACCAAAATAGTGCAGATTATGAAGTCTGTATACTATATTGCCCTTCAGTAATCACTAGATTTA
>NW_015113918.1:113986-121354 GCF_001443285.1 Poecilia latipinna | reverse complement strand
ACTAGATTTAAATGAAGAAGATGGGCACATCCGACTACCTGATGCAATAGTTCACACTGCACGATTTTTTGCCCCTGTTTTCCCCTTACGATAATCTTAGAACGTTGGGCGATCCGAGATTGTCCCTGGTGATTTTGTAACCGATCATCCTGTAGTGTGATTTAGATCGTCGTGGTCGCTCCGATCCAAATCAGGGGTTTTCCCCAACTGGGAGCTTAACACTGAATGTGACAGGTAGCCAATCAGAAAGCGCGGATTCTCCTCCGTGCTTTCTGAGGGGAAATTAGGACAACAACTGACACGGCGCAACCCGAAGTCCAGCGGACATTTTAGATGATATGTGGAAATATTAATATTCAACATTTCGAGAGAGAATATAGAAATGACAAGGGGAGGAGTTGGAGCCAAATTGCTAACGCAGTTGATAAACCCGGTAACTTTTCAGCTGTTCTTCGTTAACGTGACATAAATAGGTTATAATGATTTTCATTCAGTCAGGAGTTTAGCTGACTCTAGCCACATGCATCACAGGTAGATTCTAGTAAAGCATTGATTAATGCCTGGTTTTAAAATTAGTTAACTGGACTTGTAGACGCCACACGGCACGACGAACCCGATTGAACCGTTATACCTAGGATTTCTGTTGGCTAATGTGTGGTCTTTCAGGTTTTGAAAATGGGCTGACAGTCGGCAGACAACTCGTGTAGTGTGCGCTGGACATTACACTAAGGAAATAGGAAGGGAGGATCAGGGGAGAGACCGGAGTTGAGCCTTTTTTCATTCAGTGTCATCAACAGAAAGCAAAAAGGCAGGAAGAGACGATAAAGCTGATAATTAAAATGAGGTCGATAGGTTTAATATATTATCGTTTATCGCGACAGGCTTGTGTGTAGTGAATATGCTTTTTGTATTTATATGTCCCAAATGCAATAATTATTTCCGTCAGCTGTCTGCTTTCTTCCAGTTCCTTGAAGTCCTAGAGATTCCCATGTGTATCTTGGGAGATAATAGGGCTGCACTGTATTAGAAAAAACATAAGGTTGCAATATTATTGCAGAATATTTCAGTGATGATTAACCCACATTTTCATCGCTTTTTTATTTTCCATCTTTTTGCAGCGTCTTGATGAATAGCTGTATCAGGTTTGGGCAGCAAGAGCCCATCCAGCTGCCTAAATGTCTTATCTGCATGCAGATTATAAAAACAGGGCAACTCCTACTTCTCTGCGTTGTACGGGGCCCGATGATTGCAATCTGGCATAGCGAAGCACTAAATGAAGTCCAGTTACACTAAAGCTAAGTAATTTTGGATTGTGGATTTTATTTGATGATCAAGTCTTTATGGTCTCTCTAAAATTTTACGTTTTCTGTTTTATTTATCTTTGGGCCGGCTTGTGTCTAATCACTTTTATCTCTGCCTTCTGCCTTCATTAGCTTAGCCTGTCGAACTTCCATGATGCCGAGTTCGCTTCGGCTCGAGACGAAGCTGATCTTAACGCCATTTTGGTGACACGTTTTTATAAATGGCAATGAATGAGTTCAGCACCTGTCTGGAGAGACTCCTCTCTGGTGTCCCACAGTTTGATTTGGTTTCGCTGAAGCCGGCTTCTGTTTGTGTGTGTAGCAGCGATCTGCGGCGCTGACGGTTGTAAATCACTCCTCCTGTAGACCAGCTGAGAGGAGCGTGTTGCTGTCCAAGCAGGAGCCGCTGTGTTTGTCTGCCCCCCCATCCCCCTCCGTCTCAAACACTCCACACAGTCTGACTCTCTCCAGGGGAACTCTGGAGCCAGTTACAATGTTGAGTGTTTTTGGAAGAGCTCCTAAATATTTGCAGGATGACAATGTAATCCGACTGCCTGGGCTGCCTTCGTTTTTAGCAGGATTGTGCTCCTCGTTGTTCAGACACTGGCTAGTTTGGAGTGGATTGCAAACCTGGGCATTTGATTCCTCGTGATGCTTTAAATTCAATCCCTGTTGTCTCAAAGTGTCGCACCACGGTATCGTAATCATATTACAAGATGGTTCATCTTAGAGACTGTTCTATGTTTTTCATGAGGAACAATGTAGTTAAGTAGTTAAAGTAAGTAGTAGTAGTAAGTAGTTAAACTTGAGGAGTTGTTCAACATCCAGAAAAAGACATTTAGTGTTTTTGTCCAACATATAGTATATGCTATATATAAAATATAATGCCTGAAATATTAGCAAAAGATCCATCTGCACAAAGTAATGGTAAAAATATTACACATGATGATTTCATCAATAAAAAAAAAAAATTATTTGCTCACAGTTTTGAACCTGAATAAGAGAGATACTTTTGGGATTAAAAGTTCTGCAAAATTTAAGCAATTACATAAATTGTGAATTTTGCTCAGAAAATTAAAGCTGCAATAAACCTCTATAATTTTCTTCACTCTACTCTCTCATCTGTCTTGAGCTCTTTGGAAACTGTCCTCTGTCTCAAATATGGGCATCTACTTCAGTGGGACTACATCTGTAGGGCTTAAAATGACTGACTTGGAAAATATGAGTTCATGAAGCTTAGAAGACAGTCGCATTGTGCACACTGATGTTGCAGTCATGATATACAGTCTTGTTCAGTAAATTAGAATATGCGTTCCAATAAGGCTCGTCTGTAAATAACCTTTAGAATGGCATTAAACATGCTTTTCATTAAGCTAACATTTCCATAACAATGTTTATTAATTGGTCTGATGTAATGTTCTAATCTTAAATGTTGTGTTTTCATTAGCTGTAAGTGGAAAATCGTCATAATTAATAGAAATGTATATTAAACATCAGTCTGTGTATAATTAAACTATATAATGTGTTTCACTTGCTGAATTGAATTACTGAAATAAATTAACATTTCAATAACGTTCTACCACAATCCTGGCCACCCTCTTATTACAAAGAAATAATATTCATCCTTGCTTATACTATACTCACGAAGTACAGTACTATAAATGTCTGAATGCTTGTTCGTTTACTGTTCTGTCACAGTTCTTCGTCTCAAACTTAGATCTGTTGCTGGGTTTATAGCTTCAAAAAAAACCTCCACATTCAAAAGGGAAACGTCTTTCTTTCACAAACTGAAAACGTGCTGTTGCGCACCAAAATTCTCTGGGGATAAAAACCTCATTTTTATTGAACATTAGTGATTTCTCCATAGTGCGAGTAAGAATTTAATTTGCTGAGCTGTTCTTCAGAGAGAAACCTTCCATGGTTTTTGTTTACGTAATGTGATAATGACCAGAGTTGAATTAGGGTCATCTTGCTTAAACAAAAAATATACACCGAACCCTCAGTTTAGCTGAGTCCAGTTTTCTCAGCTAGCCACTGTTTTTTTTTTATTTTGTTTCACCAACAGGGACAGAAATGTTTTGCACTGGTCCCATTCACACCAAGCCACTGTTTAGTGAAACCGTAACATTTTTGTGGATTCAAGGGACATTTTCCCAATCAGCCTCTGAAAATACTATCAGTTTCCAGACAGTGGTCTCGTATAAACATGGCGTTGGGAGCATTCAAACTCCAGCGTTGCATTCTGGAATGCAGTTCATCGGTATTGCACATGCCGCGCAACATGGCAGTTCATGCAGCTGGAATTTTGTTGAACTACGAGCACAGTTGAAACATGGCATTTATCAAACTCCCAATGACAAACGCACCCTCTCACGGGGAGCGTTTAAAAAGGATCAAAGACATTCATCAATAAATTCATTCATTGGATTGTTAGTTGAATCAGTCGAATCGTGACTGTGTCACCGGTTTTGAACTTTGATCAACGCTTCACTAACAAAAACAAATTTACGTTAGTTGAGTTTCAGCTGTTGTTTAAAATGATCACATTGTAAAACGATATGGGTGAAAAATAATGTTGACACTAAACTGATGTAGTCAATACCAGATCAAGCCTAAGGAAATGAACAACTGATTAACATGTATACATTTTTTTTTTTTTTTTTTTTTCTGTTGATGACTGAATATGTTTTTTTTAAGGGCCCTCGTGAGTTTATTCTGGTATCCATGAACTTGAGGCGACTCGAATCATGAAGTAAAACTTTTCCAAATTTCAGAGTTGCAGTAATGCTAAAGTGATTGTAAATGGAATACGTGTTTAAGTTTTAAAACTGTAGCCCCTTGTTAACTCGCTCTTTCTCTTCTCTCCGCAGTGTGCCCAAGGGCCGTTGAAAGCCCCCTTGGGGGAGTTTCATAAATACACAAAGAACAAGAAAAGCCTTCTGGACTATTGTTTTTGTTTTTACACACTTTCCATTTCACACACACACACATACACACACACACATACATCCACATACACACGCCCACTCACAGACAAGGACGTAGGGAGAATGTTGGAGGTGCAGGAGGAAAGGCCAGCGGCGGCAGGTACAGCAGCGACACATTTCACCAAGAAGGAGCGAGCAAAGAAAGACAGAGAGGAGGCCAAGGACGGCCGGGGGAACCTGTCCAACATCACCAATCCCGTCTCCGGCTCCAGGAACGTGCGTGCAAAAGCGCCGCTCACACACACAGGCAGCCCTCACCAGCTCATCACTCCACCCTGTTCTGTAGTCCTGGGAGCCCCATCAATGCACTCCAATAGGCTGAAGAACTCCCCGTCCACCAACACGCAGAGGTAGGCGGACTTGCGCACCCACCCACACTGGCTTTTGCTTGCTTGCAAAAGTATTGACACCCGTTGAAATATTTCACAAATTATGTTATTATAACACATTCAGTGCGTTTTATTTGGATTTTATGTGGTCGGAGAACACATATCAGTAAAAATAAAATATGACGTGGAAAGAAAAATATAAATATGCTCTTTAATGTTTTTCCAGAATTAAAACTTGCATTTCTTTCATCCCCATGTACTCTGCTCCACCTAAATAACATTCAGATAAATCAGTTGTTTTTGGCTAGTAGATGGGATCCACCAACTTATTCTTGGTATAAACCCAGTTGCAAAGGCCTCACAGAACATTGTTTATCATGAAGACCAAGGAACACCACAGACGGGTCAGGGAGAAAGTTTAGGAGAGTTTTAAAGCAGAGGTAAGTTCTAAAATGATACTGCAGACTTTGATCACTGCCGAAAATGCTAGCAGAAAACTAAAGGAATATGGCACAAGGTAAACTAAATGTACCAAGATGTGGCAGTCTTGGTACATCTTGTTCTCCAGGCAGAGCAAGGAGAACATTCAGCAGAGAAGCAGCCAAGAGGCCCATGGTAACTTTGGAAGAGCTGCAGATTGTCCTTAAAAAGTACTATTATATTAAGTCAGTTCAAAGTTTGTAGCAAACACATGCATGATGTTGCTCAGATGGGACTCAAGTCTTAACTTTTACTTCCAAAATGTTTTGAAGACTGAAGCATCATGCTGAGAAACTGCTTTTTGTAAGCAGGGCTAGAGAAGCTGTTCAGAGTTGATGTGAACATGGATGGAGCTTAATGCAGCTCGTTAGAAGACTTGAGGCCGTGGTGGAGGTTTTAGCTTCCAAGTTTTCAGTCCATCCTGAAAGCACGTCATTTGCGCATGCGCTAAAATAAATGCTTCTGGGAGTGTGTGTTTTTTTTCTTATTCTTTTTGTATATCATAAATTGTACAAATAGCATATGATTTGAAAATAACAAAAATACAGATAAAATACAAATTTTAGGCCAAAGAAATACCCATGTGACTGGGTTCAGAACCAAATTCAACAGAGAATCTGTAACAAGACTTGACCATGTGAAAAGCATGCATAATTTCTAAAATTTAATTTCAAAAGTCCACTGCTTCATGTTAATCTATTACACAAAGAGCTAATAAAAGTTCAAGCTAGTGGTTATGTGGCAAAATGCTGTTAATAAAATGGATGTTGATGGAATAAAATATTTTGCATCAGTTTCTTCTATGTGTTAAATATGCATATGTACCTTGGATGTTGCTTAATGAAGCATCTCTTCAAATTTACACATAAACCCTTCTATTTTCCCCTCAAACACCTGACCTTGTACAAGACTGGTTCAGAGAATCGGGTGTGACTTGGGGAACTCCATCAGTGGTGAACTCTCAGCAGAAAATACAATAGTGCTGTCTTTGTGGAGTGCAGCAGATCCAGGAAATGATACTCGCACCACTCTGCGAAAAATTACTTTTTTGTTTACAGCTTCTGGAGAAAAAGCTGATGTAACTTCCTGTTTTGTGTTGGCATCAATGCTGCTCATAATCAGGTAGATCTCCAGTATTGAGAAGCGGAGGTGCAAGGTAGAGGCGAGTGTACAGAGTGCACTCGCTAGTAGTAAATGTTCCAGATGATAACCTGCTGTGTTGCACATGCTGCAACTTGTTCGTTTTTTTTCCAGTCTTGCTTCTTATTGTCACAGATTCAGTTTGTGTGGAATCACCTAAAACTTGACACTTTGTGGCTCAAATGATCAATTTTGTATCTGTATAGTATTTGTTCAAGCTGCGGTTTCGATGTCCCGCATCCTGCTGATGCAAAATGGGTATCTTTGCTTAACTTACCTCTTCAGTTGTGATGGCAGACTGTTCTGGGGTCAGCGAGTCCGCTGGGCTTGGAAGTTCTCCCCGCTGACTCATGGTTCTGGAGTCCCTGGAAACGGCTGTCTGGACTGCCAAGACTCTGGCTTTGTTTTTCTTTCTGCTTGTTGCGCGACCATGTGTACGTTCATACAGTCACACCGGGCTGCGGCTTCAGTCTTTGGACTTGTTGGTTTCTGCTTCACACTGCTTGTTGGGAGTCTATACAATTTGTGTGCAAGAAAAAGAAGAGACAGAAAGATTAGGGTGTGGTGGGGACGTTTCGTGCCAGTTGGATGTTACAACTCCACCGCACTCCATAAGAGAAGCCGTTTGTGGATGGTCTATGTGTCTCCAGTGTGCCCTGGATCAAAGGACCATGCAAAACTATTTACGCCCCTTTGTGTTGTCACATTTGGTCACGTTCTACTCACAACCTCAGTATATTTACAGAATCTTTTATGTGATAAAGGTTAGTGAATAATTGCTAGGTAGGAGAAGAATGATTTTCAAAGTACAAATCTGAAAAGTTTGGCATGCATTTGCAATTATCCCTCCTGAGTCATTGCTTTGTAGAACCACCCAATTCTCCATGTACAGCTGCAAGTCTTTAAGGTCTATGTCTCTACTGACTCTGCACATGTAGACCCTGACAGTTTTTCCCCATTTCTCTTTGAAAAATACGTTATTGTATTTAAGTCAGTCGCAGTAAGCAATTTATCAATCACATGATGAATTGGTCAGTTTGATCATTTGCATTTTGATGGTTAATGTTTTTTCAAGTGTAATTTTGTTTACAGACTTCATAATCCACTGTATTTATGGTTTTGGTCGTGTAT
>NW_015113918.1:97941-110578 GCF_001443285.1 Poecilia latipinna | reverse complement strand
GTTTTTGGGACTTTGACTGGTCCGTTTTAATTATGGTATAGTAGGTCAAACTGTGTGTTTTGGGTTGTCCTGTTGGAAGTTGACTTCCTATTCAGCCGCAAGTCATTTGCAGTGTTTTTTTTTTTTCTTTTTTTTTTTTCTCCTGGATCTCTCTGTATTAAACTCTCCTGAAAAAAAGCTTCCCCACAACATAATGCTGCCACCACCATATTTCATAGAGGGGGTAATGTGTCCACAGTTGGGATCTTCTCATGCTTTTTTCATCAACTAGGTGACATCTGAACTCCATTTGGTTGACTGGATTTTATTTTGGGGCATCAGGTTGAAGTTATTTATCCTCGTAAAACTTATTTCCCTTCCACTTCACAGTTAGGCGTTTCTTTGTTTTATTTCATTCAACTATTATTTAACCATTTGCACTAAGAACAAATTCTTATTTATAACAACCTGTGTTTTATCGCTCTTATTTTAAGTAAAATAAATTGAAGCATGTGGTAAATGAAAATTTAATCGTGCTGTAACTTTGTGCAGCCTCTTTCCAAGTGTAGTAAGACTTATCATTGATAAACATTTAAATAGTCAAAATTAATAAAAAAAATTTCTCTCCTGTAAATGGGGAGAAAAATGTCCCATGTTTTAAACAAAAGGAGAAAATGCTTAAAGTAGGTATCTGTATTCATTAAATCTGTCCTCTGTGTTTCAGCCCTAAACCTAAGACGGAGGCCATGGTACGATCCCCTCCTGTCATGTCCCCCTCCACTGCTGCCCAGATGGACTCTAAAATGCCCAATCAGAGTAAACCGGGGAGCGCGGGCAGCCAATCACAACCCTCCTCCTGCGATCCCAAAACCATGGGTGCCAAAGCGGCTCAAAATGTGTCTGGGGGAATGGGACTAAAAAACGGCCAGGGCCTGACGTCCGGCCCCAGCTCCAAGGTGAAGGCCAAGAGGGAAAGGAGCACCTCAGTGGAGTCGTTTGAGCAGCCAGACAGTGGCACGCCCACCAATGAGGACAAAGGTAACAACTAAAATGTTTCAGCTAAGATAAATGCGATGTCAGCGTTTTGATGCAACTAGGTATTTTATTTTTGCAGTTTCCCAGATGTTTCAGTGCAATCTCACTCCTTTACCTTATAGTCCCTGATAATTTTGGACACTTTTGAACCAAGCTGATGAATGGACTGCGTGTGTGTGTCTACAGATAACAGCAGGGCGAAGAGGATTTGCGTTGCAGAGAGGAGGCAGCCGTACAGTGGAACCGACTGGTGCTCTGGAGGAGAAAGTGATGAAGACGACAGAGGTTTTTTCAGTAAGTCCGGCAACATCCTGGAACATGTGGCTTTCCTTCTGCTGATTACCTAAACAGAGTTGGATTTCTTAATAAGTTTCTACTGTCTCATAAAGTCTCTCTCCGCTATAATTTTTAGATTGTAACTCGAGCGACGTGAATCCCCAGGACACACATTCTACCTCCAACGCCGGACTCAGTCGCTCCTCCACGCCTTCCCACAATACACTGGGAGGCCAAGGCTCCACAACAGAACCTGCCAGTGGTCAAAAATCAGGCTCAAAACTTGTCTACGTCTTCACCACAGAGATGGCAAACACGTAAGGAAGCAGATAGCTTTTTTTTTTTTTTTTAAAGTAGTTTTGATTATAAAAAAACCAATCAGAAAAATCTATACTTTTATATAATTACATAGTTGATGTTTTAAAGCTATTGGCAAGATTGATCTGTGAAATTAACCAAGCTCACTTTAGGTAGTGTAACACCTACAGAACATGTTTTGGCCAAATCTCTCTGTTTGTTGAGCAATTTCTTGTTGTAAATCATTACTTTGACTAGATAAAATACCAAAAACAGCCATTCACACATGTAATCATATAGTTATTTTGAGTACTTCCAATTTCTTTTTTACCTGTTTTTTCCCCCTTTCTTATTTGCATATTTTCATCAAAACTGAATTTTTGCATTGAAACAAGAATGGAATGATAAAATGATGATTTGAAATGAATAAGAGCTAAAACATAGTACCGGTAACGCATTTTTGTCATTTCCCAGAAAGTAGCAGTGAAAAGTAATTTTCAGTTCTGATTGAATGAGTCAGTATTGTGTTTCAGAAGACGATGAAATAAAAGTTTGCTAAAACACATTACAAGTTTGAATAAATAGATATTTTTGCCCGTTTGAGGAGTTTTCCCAGAGGTAAATGCCCACACGTGACACAGATTAGTGTCTCGGATGCTAAAGGTCATCGAGAGCGTAGAATCACAAGAAATATTGGACAGATTGGGGAGAGGAAAGTGTCTATTTATAATAACTGATGATATTAAAAATGTTCACAATTTTATTGTTCTAGCATGATCTTTTATTATTGTGCTGCCCTGGTCTCCATTGTGCCTTTTGAGGCAATCAGAATCCAAACTCTGGCTTAAATAACATGAGGTTGAAACTTGGATGCTTCAAATCAGAACAGGTCAAGTGACTTGTCCACTTTAGTGTGCATTTAAAAAGTGTATCTCATTATACCCGTTATGTAGGTCAATGTTTCATTATCTAGCTGCTGCATTTTTGTCAGTGTACATTTATTTTGTCCGCCAACTTTATCTTTCATCCTGTCCATGGTCAGAATTGGTTGTTGGTTTGTTTGCAGAAGTTTATTTCAAAGAGCAGAACAAAATGTGTGTCTATTCTCCATTAAAACTTTCATCTATTTTTTAATTTTTTACTCGTCTGTGCCTTTTTCAGTGGACAAAACTTAGGTTCACACCTTAGAATTGTGGACAAATGACATGTGTAGTAACATCTGCATCACCGCTGTGCTTTAACTGATGACTGATATCCGACTGTCTTCTGGTCCTCAGGGCAGCTGATGCAGTTCTAACTGGCCACACAGAAAACATCATTGCCTTCCACATGAAAAACTTCAAGGATAAAGCTCACCTGCTCTTGGTAAGGAGTACGAGCTTCAGAGAGTGTTGCACACTTCAGCTTGTGGTTTAATAACACCTTTGTGTCGCTTCTCCTCTGTCAAAGAACAACGCATCTGGTGTCCTGCGAAATGACTCAAACCCTCCTCAGCAACCTCCGTCCCACGCCCAAGATCAAAGCCACCAGCCAGGATCGAAGCCGTCCTTATCTGGAATGTCTGAGCAAGCGCCACCCCAGGCTTCCAGTCAAGGGAGTCAAGCCTCTGTTCTCTCGCAGGAGGGATCGTCCTCTGCTGGCACAGAATCCAAAAACATCCCTGGCAGCAGCCCTGGGAACCCTTCAGCCCCTGTTGACCAGGCTCCCGTTGCCCAGCCAGAGGCTGGCCTCAACCCGCCAACGTCTGTTGAAGGAGGACCGGGTGGAGGCACGAGTGGATCAGGTTTGACGCCACAGCAGCAGCAGCAGCAACAGCAGCTGGCCCAGGAGCTACTCAACATGGAGGCCAACACGGAAGGCTTGTCCCAGGAACAGCTGGAGCACCGGCAGCGTTCCCTGCAGACCCTACGGGACATCCAGCGCATGCTTTTCCCTGACGACCGCGACGCCCCGCCCCCTGGGCCTCCACAAGCCCATGTTGGACCTCACGACGGAGGCCCGGATGGTCCACCTCGGCGACCAGAGCAGGGACCTCTACAGGCCATGATGGCACAGTCTCAGAGCCTTGGACCGCCGGGTGGACCTGGAGGACCTCGTCCACAGGGACCCCCCTTTGGGCCTCCACATGGTCCAAGGGAGATGCCTTTATTTCCCACTGATGACATGGTCCCTCCGGGTGGCCCTGGAGGGCCAGGTGGGTGTGGGGAAGGGGATCAGATGACACCAGAGCAGGTGGCATGGCTGAAGTTACAGCAGGAATTTTATGAGGAGAAGAGGAAAAAGCAAGAAATGCAACACCGACCACTTCCTCCAGACATGATGCATCCTGGCCCGCGGGGCATGATGCGAGGCCCCCCGCCCCCTTACCAGATGGGTCCAGGAGAGATGTGGGGGGGGCCAGGCGGTCCACCAGAGCATTACCCGGAGCGAATGGGTATGGGCCCCGGTCCTCGGGGTATGGGCCCTCATATGCAGAGGATGCCTGGCTTCTCCGGCATGATGAATCCCGAGATGGAGGGCCTGCCAAGGCCAGGAATGGGCTGGCCGGACGACATGCCTCCAAGGATGGCAGAAGCCCGAGGCTTCCCCGGGGGGCCTGGAGGAATGTTTCATGGTCCGGGGGCCCGTGGTGAGCGTTTTCCCAACCCCCAGTCAGTCCAGGAGGCAATGTTCCACCAAGGAATGAGTGGGGAGAAAGGTCTCCCCCCTGGAATGATGATGGATGTTCAACGGATGATGGGACACCAAAGAGGTGGAATGGAACCCGGTAACAGCATGGGTATGTTTCCCAGAATGCCTGTTGATGGCCCTATGAGTCCGTCATCGAGGCTCCAAGCGATGGGGGGCAGAGAAATGGGGCCTGAGTTTGGCATTGGGCCAGGTCCTGGCCCAGGACCTCATATGCATCCATCCAAACTACGAGATGGACCCATGAACATGAGTCCTGACGAAATGATGAGAATGAGAACAGGTGGAGGACCGCCAATGGAGAACATGGGGCCACAAGGCAGGCCGATGCAGGTCCCTCCCTTTCCTGAGCAGACACCAGCAGACTTTCCCATGGGACCAGGGCGGCCCTTCCCTGGGGGCCCTGGAACATTGAGGGGTCCCCACGCAGACCCAGCTTTTGGTCCAGAGCACAGATCAACACCATCAGGAGGAAATGGCCGCATTAACCACCTTTCCTCCGCTGGTGGTCCAGCTCAGGGACAGAGGGGTCGGAAACCAGCCGATCTAAATGTCCAAGCAGGAGGGGGGAACTCCCCTAGTATTAACCCTCTCAAGTCTCCTCCACTGAGGCAAGTTCAGTCCCCCATGATGGGCTCCCCCTCCGGGAACCTCAAATCTCCTCAAACACCATCCCAGCTCGCCGGCATGCTCAGTGGTCCCGCGGGCCCCAGCGCACCTCCGGCTCCTCCGACATCTGCACCAATGAAATCCCCCCACTCCATGATGGGATCAGCAGGCGCCTCTCCTGTTCACATGAGGTCCCCATCTCTTCCAAACCCCTCTCCAGGGTGGGCCTCCTCACCAAAACCACCCATGCAGAGTCCTGGAGTGCCCCCCCAAGGTGGCAAGCCTCCACTAAGCATCACTTCACCAAACATGATGGGGGGCATGGAGCCGGGTATGTGTGTCTTTCCTTTATCCGAGATCAGACACACACAACCTTAAAGTTCTTTTTTTTTCTTACTTTCATGTAAATTTGTTCTTTAGAGTATTAAGTCATTTTCTGATATTTTTGTCACAATTATCATGTATTACATACATGTTTAAAAATTCTAAATAAAAGCTGCAAGGTGGTACATCACTTATTCAGAACTTGACCGGGGTGGGGTTGGTTATGGTCCAGTGGCTCCCCCTGCTGGCCACTAACTTGAGGAGCTGTACATCATGCAGAGCCAATCAAAATTTTGAATTAGAAACAGATGTGATAAAACTTATTTGTTGCATAGTGCAAAAAAAATAATTATAACATAAAGCTGGCTTCTGGTACTTTGAGCCATTTCTTTATGTCATCTTTGTTCATTTTGTCTTCTTTTAGGGGGTAACGGGCCTCCCTCGGCTCCTCCCTCATCGGGGGCTCCATCTGGCTCCATGTCCCTCCCAGGCAATGTCCCGTCTGGCAGTCCGTACACCATACCACCGGAACCAACACTCTCCCAGAACCCGCTGTCCATCATGATGTCGCGCATGTCCAAGTTTGCGATGCCCAGTTCAACCCCGCTTTACCACGATGCCATAAAAACTGTAGCCAGCTCAGACGATGACTCGCCCCCAGCTCGTTCTCCCAACCTGCCTTCAGTGAACAACGGTGAGCCATCTTCTTCATGTTTAATATGAGGTTTCAGTTTGTTACATGGCAACCATGAACTTCAGTGCATTTTGTTAGGCATTTTTTTTGTGATAAACCAGGGATCTACAAGCTGTGACTTGCAAGTTTGACCAAACATACTAAGACTTTTTTTATGCAGCAATCTAGAGCTCAGGAGGTAAAATCTCTTATAAAAAAAACTTTAAATTATAGTTCTCACACATCTGGTCTTTATGAAAGACTAGAAAGAAGAAAACCAGACAACTTTTAGAAATCCTGTTAAAGTTAGCCAAAGTCCACCCAGGAATCAAAGCTAACAGGAGGTGCTCTGGTAAGATGGTATCAAAATTTAACTCTTTTGGTCTACATGCAAACAGATTGGCCCAGTTACAGTCAAGACCACTGAAGTTCCAATTTGATTGCGCTTGAACTGTTGGACAGAAAGCTGACACACCGAAAGACTAGCTATTGCAGCTAAAGACGGTTCTACACTGAGTTGACTCAGAGGGGATCAACAGAAATGCATTCCACATTTTACTCACCCCCTAAATATTTTGAAGTTTGTGGTTGTAATGCGACACGTGAAAAGGTTTATGAGCTATGAAAGTGCTGTTGATTAACTGGTTTCTTTCTTGTGCTTTTACTGAAAACCAATTTTTCTTGGCCCACAGGTATGGCAATGAATCACCAAGGAAATCCTCGCATGATGGGTCCTGGAAACACTGGACCCATGCCTGCGCTCAGTCCTCTGGGCATGAATCCTTTGGGTTCCCAGCCTCTTTCTCATGGCATGCCCCCTCAGATGCCCTCTCCGAATGCCCCCAATATGGGCCCAGGCATGATGTCTCACGGCATGATGATGCAACCAAACCCACAAGACCCCGGTATGCCAAATCCTCAAATGATGCCTCAAGGACGCATGGGTTACCCTCACCGAAACCAGGGTTACCCCCTCACACAGTCCCCATCGCAACAAGGCCCCTTCTCCCCACACAATGGCCCAGGCCCCCAAGGCTTCCCTGGTCATTCAATGGGGTTCCAGGGCGAACCGGGACCTATGGGAGGACGGATGGGGAACATGCCTCATGGGGGAGGAGGTGATGGGGGCATGTGCAAGCCAAACACCCCTGGTGGGCCGGAGTTCAACAACATGCAAGGAGGATTTGGAGATGCAGACCTTCATGAAGTGATGCGGCCGGGAGCATCTGGCATTCCCGAGTTTGATCTGTCCAGGATAATCCCGTCGGAGAAACCCAGTCAGACTCTGTCGTACTTCCCCAGAGGCGGAGGGGAAAACCCCGGGGGTAAACCGCCTCATCCGTCTGGGTTTCCAATGCAGGCCATGATGGCCGACGGTCCACCAAGGATGGGGATGCCCATGCAGGGGATGGGGGGTATGTCGGGTGGACCCAGTGGGGGAATGGGCCCCCAAGACATGCCAATGGGCAACCCAGGTCACAATTCAATGCGACCACCAGGATTCATGGGCCAAGGCATGATGGGCCCTCAGCACCGGATGATGTCTCCTGGGGGTCCGGGAGGGATGATGCAGGGGAGACAAATGGCCCACCCAGGCCCCGGTGGCTCACCTAACATGATGATGTCACTACAGGGCATGGGTGGCCCTCCACAACAGACGATGATGATGGGGGGCCAAATGAGGCCTCGTGACATGGACATGGGGTTCAGTCCGGGCCATGGAATGTTCTAATCCAACAAAAACCTTGTAACTAGAATGTTCTTGGACAAAAACATGAAGATAAAAAAGGATTACGGAGTGTAGCAAGTATTCAGAAACAGACGGACTCAAGTCAATGAGACGAAACACAAAATGAACGTCATGGAGCAAACCCGTTGCCTAGTGATGTCTTGTGGGGGGACAATTCGAGCTACGGAGACTAAGACGGGGCCTGGTTTGTTGTACTTTTTCTCACACAAACATTTAATTTTGACTCAAGAACTCACAGAATGTACGAGATTGTTGTGCATCAATTTCGCAGAACTGTTCGTGGGTTTTTTGTTTTTGTTTTTTTTGATTATCTGACTGTAAAGATGACTCTGACATCAAAGAGGAACCAACCTTAAAACTAAAAAGTCAGCGTGGAGATGCTACAGTATATGTCAACTTTTTTTCAAATTAAAAAACAAACAAAAAAAACAAATGTCACAAAAGTGATATGGAACCAGAGAAAGGAGGAGAATACTTTGTGCTTTGTGAAGACTTTAGTGGAAATCCATCTTGTCTCTCGCTCCATTGTTTTTTGACTGTTTCTGTACAGTATATACGTGAGGGTGTGTTTGTGTGCTTGACAGATTGTATGTTTGTGTGGTATGTGTGTGTCTGTATGTATAGGCATTCTATCAGTGACCTCTTAACGCCTCTTACCCAGCTTTCATTGGGGTGGAGGAACGCCCCCTTAAAAATACTGTACGGTTTACCATTGGTGGGCTATTCAAATTTTAGTCTATTTTAATTTCCTTTGTAACTCCAGTGTATAACAAACCAAACTATGACCTCATTAAGATAATAGTATTATTAAAAAAAGCACAAACATGGACCATCTGCAGAAAGCGTCTTCTTTTCTGTTTCTAACATGCACTCAGTGTGAGGATCTTTGCCGCACCATCAAACTATTTTTGCGCCTAAAACCTTCAGGACTTTGCCGGCGTGAATAACATTGCTACTACCCAGACGTGCTATGTGTCTTCTTCTTGTTCCTGTTGTGTTCCTGTTTTGTTTTTTGACTCTCGTTGACTCTGGGTAATAATCATTCCCACAGCAATAATCCATGAAGAGATGATGGTCCGCAGACTGGGACGGGAGCCGCTGAATGCAGGAAGCAGGATTGTCAGGTATTCTAGAGTTAGCGGTAGGTAGATCTGGTTAACGTTTTAGCGAGGCGAGACGCAAGGAAATGTAAACACGTACTGCTTGCCATCCAGTTGACTTCCTCTCTTTTATCTATTGTATAAGCTTGTCATGTGTTTCTCCATTGGCTTTGGTGCAGAAGAGCCTAACCAGGGCTGTTGGTGATGGACTACAAATAAAAGATATTGTTTTGGTATATACATGTTGTCCATGCAGTGTGTGTGCGCTTGTTTCAGTTCATGTGCTCTTGTCATGTGGACTCCAGACGGTCTCTGTCCCTTCTTGCATGTTAAAACGAGCTCACCGGCATTCAGCGGGTACGAGCAGAGCAAGTTCAAGAAGCAGAGCGGCTTCTTGAACATATAATTTCAAGAAGCATTGTTGAGGGGATGCATCACGGAGGAAGAAGAAATCTATAAGAAGCCAAACCAGACCTGTGGAGTATGTTGATACACGGTTACACATTTGAACAGGTATTGCCAGTTTGGCCATTCACTGGGACACTTTGTACCTGCCAATGGGATGTTCCATACTTGCTTTGACAGCCAACAATTTACATTATTTTACAGTATAGTCTGTTATGATGAAGTGTGATCATTTGATGCAGGGAGTCCACGTAGAGTTCAAGAGCCACTATTCAGCTTTTAGACGTCATTCAGCTCTGCATAGGCCTGGTAACGAGCCACTCATTTGATCTTGTGGATTGGACTTGGGCACCTCTGGATTAAGGTTACCTCATGTCTTTCATTTAAAGATTTTATTGGCCTTCAGAGGGGTTGGAGCCAAAATAAGTGGGAATGGAGTATAATACATCCACAGAAAATTGAAGTCAAACTCGTACAATTTAATCATTTTGTACGACTATTTCTGTCATCAAGTCATGGAAAATATTTAAGCTGAAATGACATGCAAAAGGTTTAATTTACAAGGATAGAGATGGGTTTCTTTAAAGGGATGAAATGGCAAAGGGCAAATTATTTTTAAACCAAAAGAGCTCTTCACATTAACCTTTATTATGCAAAAAGAAAAGAAAATCAGGCTCAACACAGAATAAAATCTGTATTTTTATTTCGCTCATCCAGGCCTGATATTTACAGCTGAAGCAGCATGTCACAAGAACTTTCACCTCATGAATAAAAGGTGTTTCACAGCAACAGTCAAACATATCAAAATGATCTGTTCATCTAAGTTGACGTTCACTCAATATACTGTTACTGGAGCTGTAAAGCCATTTAGTAACATTTCACTTTTTGTTTTTCTACATTATACATTTCCCTGATGAATAAAAGCTGCAATCATGGGGAACAACAAAGCTTTGATGACGCACAAGGGTAACGTACAACAATGCTGTTGCCTTAAGATTTAGCTGTCCACTAAAAGGTGCAGGAGGAAAACGCCAGCAGTGACGTCGACAATTGTTGACCAACAGAGTCCATTGTTCCAATGTGAGAAATTTTCACAAGTGTAAGACGAGACAGCTTGGCGCATTTCTCCCATGATTATGTAGAAGTTACAAAGATTGCTCAATATCAGACTTTACAGGCTGCAGTGAGAATTTCAAGTGTCAAACTTCAGGACAATACAATCAGGAAAAAAAAATCAGTAAGTTTGTGTCTTACCAAGAAAATATTTTTATGAAAAAATAAATTGTAGCTCTAATTTGAATGAACCACAGGATTATATCAGAGACCAAAAAAAATCTAAGTGAGCGTACTTCAAACTAGCTGTCAAGCATGATGGAGGAGGGATGATGATGTGGGCTAGTTCTGCAGCCACAGTAACTATTGAGTCGGCCATAAAATCTGCTAAAGTGTTCTAGGGTCAGAGGAAAGACAGGAAATACTGCAATGATTCCGTAGGCAGAAAAGAAATGTACATAAAAGGCTTATTTGGTATAATAATGTGAAACTCAACCCCAAATACATTCAACTGGAACATCATCTAATTAGTGAAATACCCCTTTGGTTAAAGTCCACAAACATTATACTGATGATGAAGCAGGTACAAATGATTCAATGCAACACATTTCTGCTACAGAGAGCACCTGGTGTAAACACTACACTGCAAAACATATTCAAATAATCATTAAAACTAGATTTATTGTTGGAAGATCAAGTTTTTAACTTATGTGTGATACCGTGGTTATTGGCGCCTGAGTTGCACTCAAAGTTTAAAGTTGAGTGGTTTTGTGTTTCTTGAAAGGTCAGGGTTCAGCGAGTTCTGTGCTTATGCAACGAGAATTGTAGCGTTCAGAGCTTAGCGAGTATTGAGAGAGGACCTGTTTGAACTCCTGCAGGGGGCAGTAGACTCCACTGCAACCTGGTATGTGTTGATCCTGGGGAGCATGAAGCAAACTTGACTTAGATGGAAAAAAAAGACGTGAACATCGTTGGATTACTTAGAGGCACTTCTTGCGCTCCTTACCTGACCGATGTATGACACTTTCACAAAGGCATCGCCCGTCTGCCGGCTTTTGTGTAGCTCCAGAGTGATGGAGGCAGCATACGGAGGCCACTTCATGTCAAAGATCTCCAAAGCCATGAGGCACGGGATCAGGGTGGTGTCATGAGCCGAGTACAGGAATAACTTCCTGTTGAGAGAGTAATATTTTAAAAAGACACATATAATTTCTGTAAGACGCGAGTGTGGTCCATCATGAGGTGTCCGACCTGTTCGCCTCTGCCGAGTTGTCCTGTAATTTCTTCTCAATGTTTTCTAGCAGAACATGGAAGAGGGCTCCCACCGACAGCTGCAGCGCCTCTCTGTTTCAGACACAGCATTTAGGATTTAAAAATGGCTCAGTGAGCATGATGGGCACGCTTCATGTAAATCACTGTTTTAAACCTCTTGTTAGGCTCGAAGAGGCTGCACATCATGTCCACAGCTCGCTGTTCCACCTTATTCCTCCAGAAGTTCAGAACCAGCGGGCTGGGAAGCCCGTGCGCCTGACGATTTAAAGAAACAAGTCAGAGGAATTGTTGTGTTAATATACAGTAAAACAGTGCTTCAAAGTTCACATTAAGACTATTGTAACTTTAAGTCACCCACCAAACAAGCAAAAAAAATAAAAATAACTGCCAACCTTTTGGACTATTCTGGGTTAAGAAAGTATGCAGTCAGTTTAAACAGATTTTAGCCAACTAGATTTGTTAAATGTACACTCACATCACTTTTTTTAAGATTCCCAAAACTACAATAAGCCATTTTGAGATCCTCTGAGGATTCTCAAAACACAGAGAATACAGAAAAAACCATTAATAAACACATTTAAGCTACAGCAAAAGGACTTAAAGCCTGCTGTGAAAAATCTGATGATTTTTATGAGTTTCAAAGGTCTATAATTTAGGTAATTAAATCAGACTTCTTTCCAAATTCTTTTATGGTTGAAACCTCAAATAAATTTCCTTATGCATGCCCATGTGTAGATCCTGCACCCAAAAAATACATAAACTACACCACCCAAACATGTTCCTCATAACCACTAATGTTCACTAACATCTCCAAGCTGTTAAAGAAACAGGAAAAGTTGTAAAAGAAAACCTTACAATGCCTGCAGAAACGTTTAAATATGGCGACTGTAATGACTTATCAAAGTTTGCCCATGAAAGCTGTGACTTTTTTTGACCATCTAAAAAAAAAAAAAAAAAACATGTTCTGGTTTTAACTGATTAAATTCAGATACACAACAACGGAAACTGACCCCATGCTGCCTGATGATTTTACTGATTTTGTTAGTTCTTGGTTGTCACAACAACTGAACTTTAAGCTCAACAACATTCCCAATTATGGCTGACAAATAAATGACCGATCTGCAAGTGTCCAAAAAAAACCTGTTGGACTGCACCAACACATTCAGCAGTTAGTTC
>NW_015113918.1:92011-94581 GCF_001443285.1 Poecilia latipinna | reverse complement strand
AAAAAAAACCTGTTGGACTGCACCAACACATTCAGCAGTTAGTTCGTGTGCAGACTGAGGTAAGTCTCTGTAATAACTGCCTCTAGACTGAAAAGCCTGTGGTGAGACTCAGCAAAAAGTCACATGGATCACAGAGTCACAGTGTCACCTCTCTGGCAACCATGTCATCCCTAATGAGGATGAAGTCGACGTGCTGGTGAGCAGCAATCCCCAGTGCACTCAGGATGCTCTGCAGGTCTTCAGCGACGCCAGGCAGACTGGACATCTTGGCCCAGCGGGGGCTGCAAAGAAGAAAAAACCCCCACACACACACACACACAATGTCAGCAGAGAAAAACAGACACACACCATGACAACCTGTCAAGGCACCTCCACTCCAGTCTCCTTATAATTTTGTACTGCACATTATTCTAGATTCCAGTTTTGAGTGCACAGAACGGCCTGAGAGTGACGTGGCTCTGTGGCAGGTTGGAAAATTGGACTTACTCGCTGAAGACTTTGAGCAGCTTGCATCCGTGATAGTTAGGGTAGAGAATTTCAGATTTAGCCTCTGCTGTTAGGATGGACACAATATCTACACATCAAGAAGGGGGGAAAAAATGGTCAAAACGTATGACAGAGAAAATGAAAACATGAAGACACAAGGAAGTAAGGGAACAAGGAGGAAAGTTACGATTAAGTAAAAGCATACAGGCACAAGAAGGACAGATTAAAGAAAGTATGAAAGGTAAAAAGGGCAAAGGATAGAATGAATGGAGACAAGAACAGAAAAAAACTAAAGTATCCAAAGAACCAATTACAAAAGACATGAAGGACAAAGAAGGATATACAAGTCAAGGAAAGGACACAGAAAAGAAAGAAGGACGAAAGAACAACATTTGAGACAATCAGAAAATAATTCTGGCAAAAACGAGTATTTTATTCATTCTTGTTCAGATCAGTAAATAACTTAAATCTAATCCCAGACTTCTCCAGATTATGTATCTTCTAACATGCATACACAGACGTCTACTCTACCTTTTTGTTTTTGTTTAAAGAGTCCAGCTATAAGGCACTTGGCAGATTCAATAGTCCTTACAATGTTAGTGGAGCGCACGCTAAAAAAAAAAAAAAAATACAAATAAAAATGACAAATTAAGCAATAACGGCAGTGTAGAAATCGCTACAGATTTAGTCATTAATCTAAAAATCTTCATCATGATCAGCACTTACTAGACCTCCGTTGAGCTAAAGGTGGGGCTGAGGAAAGGAGTCTCCTCTATGTATTTCTTCCTCAGCGTTTCACCCAGCTCATACAGCTGCTGCATGCCTAATGTGGTCAGCTGACCAGCGAAGGAGCCGCCCTTTAACATGGAAAACAATAAATAAAAATCAGATACACAGGTTAACCCAGATATTTGAATACTGCATTTAAATTAAAAGAGTTCAATGTTGTGACTAAAAGACTATTCCAGATTTTTTTTTTTATTTTAGTATTTGTGCCACACAAGTGGCGGTGTCCCAGAAACAACACTGCCACTTGTTTCTGGAATCTGAACTTCTTAATTGAGAGAAGACATAGTGTCCCAGTTGGGGAAAAAAACAAAACAAACATCAGCAGCTCTATCACTTTTTGACCACTGGTGTCACTCAGGGCTGTGTGCTCGGTCCCCTGCTGTTTGTATTTTAATAAGACTGTACGTCCCACACACTACAAATCCTCAATGATAAACTGGTTTTTGTTTCTCCAGTTATGGGATTGATGAACTACATTTTGAGAGCTACGGATTCATGCTCATACCACTTTAGCATGGGGTTACCATGACGACATGCATGAACGCAGCGGCTTTTAGCTCTGTTGGCAACAGATGGAAAAGAAAGAATACTTCACTACTATCACCACTACTATGATGAGTTTTACAGCTGCATTTCCTTTATCATGCGGAAGGCTGTTGCAGAGATATGGTTTAATGCACTTGTGAATTTCAGATGAATTTCAAACATAAAGTCCACACACAGAATAAAAACACACGTTACAGTCACGCCTTAGGATGCATTTCAAGACAGCACCTTCCACACACTGCTTTCTTGATTGACACAAGAAGAAAGAAAAAAAAATCAGTCAAGATGTCAGGAAAAGATTTGCGGAGCTGCACAAGTCTGGTCCATCTTTGGGAACAATATCCAGAGCTCAAAGGTGCCGAGTTCATCCGTTCAAACATGCAAGCGTGTTCAGATGTACACAGGGACACAGACCTTCAATTTTGGAGACGCGTCCTGTGGTGTAATAAAACTAAAGTAGAACTGTTTTATGATGACCATGTTTTCACCATTTGGCTCAGAATGTGAACAAAACAAAAAAGTTTATTGTAAACCAACCTATGTTAGTTCTCATTAAGATGAAAGTTAAAAGTTCATTACTCTCGAAAGTGAAGGAACACTCTTGAGTTCGACCACTTTTTTTCTTCCAACCCCATTTCCAACACTCCTTCCAACTTTCCTTGAAGTTCTCTTTCCAAGTCTAACTCTAACTCTAATTAAATGGGTTTGAAGGAGGGTTGATAGGAGTGTTACAACTAGGGTTGGAAACA
>NW_015113918.1:87203-89965 GCF_001443285.1 Poecilia latipinna | reverse complement strand
ACAATCAGAAAATAATTCTGGCAAAAACGAGTATTTTATTCATTCTTGTTCAGATCAGTAAATAACTTAAATCTAATCCCAGACTTCTCCAGATTATGTATCTTCTAACATGCATACACAGACGTCTACTCTACCTTTTTGTTTTTGTTTAAAGAGTCCAGCTATAAGGCACTTGGCAGATTCAATAGTCCTTACAATGTTAGTGGAGCGCACGCTAAAAAAAAAAAAAAAATACAAATAAAAATGACAAATTAAGCAATAACGGCAGTGTAGAAATCGCTACAGATTTAGTCATTAATCTAAAAATCTTCATCATGATCAGCACTTACTAGACCTCCGTTGAGCTAAAGGTGGGGCTGAGGAAAGGAGTCTCCTCTATGTATTTCTTCCTCAGCGTTTCACCCAGCTCATACAGCTGCTGCATGCCTAATGTGGTCAGCTGACCAGCGAAGGAGCCGCCCTTTAACATGGAAAACAATAAATAAAAATCAGATACACAGGTTAACCCAGATATTTGAATACTGCATTTAAATTAAAAGAGTTCAATGTTGTGACTAAAAGACTATTCCAGATTTTTTTTTTTATTTTAGTATTTGTGCCACACAAGTGGCGGTGTCCCAGAAACAACACTGCCACTTGTTTCTGGAATCTGAACTTCTTAATTGAGAGAAGACATAGTGTCCCAGTTGGGGAAAAAAACAAAACAAACATCAGCAGCTCTATCACTTTTTGACCACTGGTGTCACTCAGGGCTGTGTGCTCGGTCCCCTGCTGTTTGTATTTTAATAAGACTGTACGTCCCACACACTACAAATCCTCAATGATAAACTGGTTTTTGTTTCTCCAGTTATGGGATTGATGAACTACATTTTGAGAGCTACGGATTCATGCTCATACCACTTTAGCATGGGGTTACCATGACGACATGCATGAACGCAGCGGCTTTTAGCTCTGTTGGCAACAGATGGAAAAGAAAGAATACTTCACTACTATCACCACTACTATGATGAGTTTTACAGCTGCATTTCCTTTATCATGCGGAAGGCTGTTGCAGAGATATGGTTTAATGCACTTGTGAATTTCAGATGAATTTCAAACATAAAGTCCACACACAGAATAAAAACACACGTTACAGTCACGCCTTAGGATGCATTTCAAGACAGCACCTTCCACACACTGCTTTCTTGATTGACACAAGAAGAAAGAAAAAAAAATCAGTCAAGATGTCAGGAAAAGATTTGCGGAGCTGCACAAGTCTGGTCCATCTTTGGGAACAATATCCAGAGCTCAAAGGTGCCGAGTTCATCCGTTCAAACATGCAAGCGTGTTCAGATGTACACAGGGACACAGACCTTCAATTTTGGAGACGCGTCCTGTGGTGTAATAAAACTAAAGTAGAACTGTTTTATGATGACCATGTTTTCACCATTTGGCTCAGAATGTGAACAAAACAAAAAAGTTTATTGTAAACCAACCTATGTTAGTTCTCATTAAGATGAAAGTTAAAAGTTCATTACTCTCGAAAGTGAAGGAACACTCTTGAGTTCGACCACTTTTTTTCTTCCAACCCCATTTCCAACACTCCTTCCAACTTTCCTTGAAGTTCTCTTTCCAAGTCTAACTCTAACTCTAATTAAATGGGTTTGAAGGAGGGTTGATAGGAGTGTTACAACTAGGGTTGGAAACAGGGTTGAAATTAGGGTTGGAGTTGGGGCTCCTTCAAAGCCTCAACTCCAACCTTACCTCCACACATCTGAAAGAGCTGTGTTCTTTATGTGAGACTTGGCAGCTGACCATCATCGAGGAGGATACCACGAGACCGACTTCATTGGTCCATTCGACAGAATAGGAAATAATATCTCTTGAGAGAAGCTTGTCTTGCCACAGCTACAGCTTTGGGTTTACGCCAAAAACTAAAGCTTTTCCCCTTATATCTGTCCCTGTCAGACATGACATGATGAAGAGGAGCAGTCCTGACTAACTGCGGTACAAAATGCTTTATCTTTCGATCAAAACTGATCCAGTGGGTTTGTCGGTTGCTGAATAGGTGGACTGGCTGCTCAACCAGTCTGACTGTAACAGGCAGACAGTAACTTTATTAATGGATCAGTGAATAAAATTATTATTGAAGTACCGTACTATCCTTGACTTAAAATCACTCAACCTACTGAGCAATTTCGACTGCATCTGGTAATGTCCAGATGCAGTCTTTTGTCACAAAGATTTATCCATATATCCTGATATTTTTTGCAACCTAATCCTATTGTTTTTGAATTTTCCCCCCGAAAACATAACTATATCCAGTAAGCACATGTACAAGTTGGGACAAGTGTCTGAATTTGTTTCAACAGCTTGTTTCCTGCCTGCTTCATTCAGCAAACTCATGTGTAATAACAATGAAAAAACTTTTGCTGTTTACCCTG
Source organism: Poecilia latipinna (assembly GCF_001443285.1). NCBI lineage: Eukaryota > Metazoa > Chordata > Actinopteri > Cyprinodontiformes > Poeciliidae > Poecilia > Poecilia latipinna. The sequence goes on along the minus strand of NW_015113918.1, from coordinate 87,542 downwards.
GAAAAAGTGGAGTTATGTTAATAAAAGTTTTCTGAGTTTCTCTTTTTTTTTGCACAAAATGACTAGGATGATGATGCAAATGAAATCCTTTTATGTTTTCAGATTTTTCAGCTTTTTGATTTCAGATTTTTATAATCCTGGGAATGCGGCCCACTTTAAAGCGTTTACCTGACTCTACTGATTGTAGTTGGTTCAGATGTCTCCCAGCTGTATTAAAAGAAGATGTATGACCACCATTAAAAATGTTCCTTCTAGCTATTGCACCCCGATTACTCATTATAATGTATGTCACACAAGTGAAAAAGCAGCAGTACCCACTTGTTACTCATATTCAAAATT
>NW_015113918.1:51967-83521 GCF_001443285.1 Poecilia latipinna | reverse complement strand
TCCAGCTAACAAATGATTTCGTCAAACATCTAGATAACTATTCTTAGTTACTTGGTAAACTGAGGAACCCGCAGTGCAGACTGTGAGCATACCAGCACAAAGAGTGAGCATGTAGCAATCTTTCTGCTTTGTTAGGGCAGTTTCTTTATCACCAGCTGATGGTTTAATCCTCAGCCCAAACGTGAATATGTGTCCTTAGAGAAAACACTGAGTTTACATGTTGTGACTAGGGTGAGATGAGCCTGTAGTCTGGATCAACCACAACTACTGTTTCTGTGTGAGTTAACACACCGAAACAAGCTTTGTAGCAAAATGTAAAGAGCGCTTACTCACACTCAGTATGTTTTTCCGATAGTTGTCCTCTAAAGGAGACCGAGGCTGTGGCCCTCCCTTAAGATCCGTCACCACGTAGTTGATGTGTGTGTATGGTGGGGCCTCTAGGAGCGATGGGGTCCACTGAGCCTTTTAAAACCAGACATGAAAACACAAATAACAAGATGTAACTTTATGACCAGAAGGAATCCAGAGAAACCTGCAGAGTGTTACCTCCATCACATCCGGTATAGACTTGAGCGGCGTCCGAGCGCCATGACGGAACAAGACCTGGACCTGCTGGAGTTCATACAGAGAAGCAGGGCACGCGTCATTTGGGTTTGGGGCTGCGCTTGAAGTGACCGGGTTAGATTCGGTTTTCTGCTGCGACCACCAAATCGAGCCGAAGGCCGCTGATACCGAGCCAAACAGGCCTGCTTTGGTCAAAAGGTTCCTCATGGCTGAGCTGCAAACAAAGAACAAAAAACAGCAAATAGTCATGAACTCCAAAAATCCTTATGTAGCCTTGATGGAAAGTGGAAGCCATTGAAAGAAAGCCACGTCAAAGAAGCTGCTCTGGTCAGACGAGACCAAAGCTGAACTTTGTGGCCTACATGAAAGCGAATATTGCACATCACCATGGAAAGACGGACAGAGCTAAACTAGGGTCAAAACTAGAGACAAAAAACAACAAATTAAAATAACCAATACTAACTACTTTGCTTTGTTTTCCTATATTATCAGAAATTAAACACATAATTCCCTAAAACATTGGCGGACATTATGGAAAAAAGTACGTCTTCTGAATACTTATTTATACTATAAATAATTCAAAACAAGTTTAAATTTCATCTTGTGAAATGCTTAAGAAACTGTGGCCCCGTATACTTCTTGATACATTGAATTTTAAAACCTACATTTGTTATCCTTTGATTTTCATCAAAAAATATTTCTATTGTTTTATTGCCTGGCACTAACTTGAACTTGGTAAGAAATCTGTTAAAGTTTCCAACTGCATCACTTTTCAGCAGGATGACAAACCTTAATGCACAGCCAGAACAATCCATGTGTTACAATGGCATAGTCAAAGTCCATATGTAAATTCTGATCAGAATCTGTGAACTTGAACATTTATATCTTCAAAATAAATTGAAAATATTTATATATTTTACAAATATATAAATATTCTAAAAATATTCATACCTTGAAAACACCTTGAAAAAAGTTCAAGGTGTATGAATACCAAGACAACAGATTGACCCATAATCGTAAAAATCAATGTTTAATCCTGAAGTGACATTTCCTCTGGAGCACTGAGGTGGCTCATGTCTAAAAAAAAAAAAAAAGATCTCTACATTGCAGAAACTAATCATAAGACACTTCTAAATATATAATTTATAATTCAAAGCATACGCCGTTACCAGTTTTACTTATTTGCAAATAAACATTCATTTTTACACAATATACAAAACTATTATATGTTAATTTTCTTAAATTGATTAAGAGTAACCTACCTTGTTTTTAATTTCCTGTCAAATTCAATGAAGGCGAGTCTGAAGTAACAATACTTCAGTGAATTTCCAAAGCTGTGTAACTTTTATGGTGTTGGAAAGTTTTATGCATGAAACGTGTAATAAGTCAACGGTAGGGGGCGTAACTTTCTCTCATCAAATATTTATACCCTGTCTGGGTGAATACAGTAAGATTATAACTATTTACACAGCAGTTAGCCAACACACACTATTTCAACACAAAGTCACACCAAAAATAATCCTGTAGTTACGAAAACTGAGCTCAAACACACAATAAGCATTTCAAACCATTGCATCACATAATGACAGAGGAAGTTTAGCACTAGTAGAGTAAAGCATAGTGGTAGTATGAGGCATCCCACAGCTGGCTCTTCTCATATTACTTACTTTTTGAAAGCTGGGGTGAACTGATGGGCTGCCTTCGATACAAAATCCGGCTTTACTTCACATTCGCTCAGGAACTCTGGAGAGGATACCGGCGGACACAGGTAGACATGTCGCCGGGAAATGTAGGCAAGTATGCGGCAGTCTACAGTGACCGTAATCGTAACTCAAAGGCTCTATAAACTACATTTCCCGAGGTGGACCAGCATGCGTCATCTTTTTCTTTAAAGATGTCAAGAGCGCGTACAGATGCAAGAAGGTGCGCCGGCGCCCTCTACAGGATATAACTATGTGTACATGTAAATGAAATAATTTGGTGGGATTTTTGTGTTACTTTTCTTTGCTTTTTTAATCTTTCTATAGGATTTTTTTTCCAATGTGTTTTCGTTCACATAAAAGTAAAAATTGTAATTGTTCATTCTCAAACTTACTCAAGTAAGTTTATACCGAAACGTATTAGGTATAAGGGTTATTCAAGTACTGATAACTTATAACATCTGATTTATTTTGTAGGGGGAAAAAAGTAGTCAGACACACTAAAATATAAGCTTGAAATTAAATAATAATAATAATAATAATAATAATAATAATAATAATAATAATAATAATAATAATAATAATAAAATGAGTAAAACATAACTTTTGTTAAAAAAAACAAACAAACAAATCCACACAGAATAAACACATTTTCAAATCCTTTTTTTTTCTTTTTACAAATTATTTTATACAAAACTTTTGAATCTAACACTTACAGCAGTTTGTGTACATATGTTAAAACAGTGTGAAGTATTTCCCATGAGCTGTGGGCGTGTCTGATGCTTTGTCTACAGCAAGAACAGAAATTTTAGATTGAAAAATGCTGGCAGGAGCATCTTCTTAATATGCTTACAATCACTCTGACATAAATTTGAACACTTAGATTTCTTTCTTTGTTTCAAAGCAACAGCACAGAGAGAGAAAAGGAAACAGTTAATTTGCTACACAAATTATATAAATATCACAAGTAAAAATAGCCTTTTTATGTTTAGCTTTTAAGCTTAATTTAAGTTGTAGAATCTTGCTCCAAACAGATAGAGAGAAAGAGAGAATGAGAGATGCTTTCTGTGTAAACATCACTGATGATCCTCCGTCTGGCACCTTCAAGCCCTGAGCTGTGACAGCAGAACATCTACAGCTGGTGTTTGCATCTCCTGGTTCTTATTTCCTGCTGACTTCACTATGTTTGTGAATTTACCACATAGCTGCTGCAACTCAGGAATCTAAGAATGATTATTTTTTTTACTCAAAGAACCAGACAACAAAAATTGGACACACTGTATGGACGATGGTTTATTAGTTTGTTGTGGACTACAGAATATGTGAAAGAACAAAAGAAAATGTACTGAATTCTTTTGCATCATCTTCAAATGTCTGATTGTAAATATATATATTTGCACAATTATTCTCTATATGGTACAAAACTAGACTGTGAAGAACAAAAATTTTTAACACATATTGCATTGGAATGACTATTTACAACAATGAATCCAGGACGCCATCTGAAAGATACAAGTGCATTGTCGCCACCTAGTGGCTAAACCTGCTCATTACGCTTCACATCAGCAGGAAGACATCTTTCAAAATTAAATCTGAATAACTTTAAATAGACAAAACAAGAAGCTACATTCTTACATCAAATTCGCTAATATAGAGGAAATATGTCACGGTTTTATTCACACATTAAAAGTTAGTATTTTTTGTGACTTTTTTTAAATCTCAAAGTGTAGTGCAATTGATTTAGTAGAGGACACATAAAAAAATCTATTTGCAGTGAAGACATACATATTCTCCTTAACTTTTCAAGGCACTTTTAATTTTGTTTTGCAAATATATATATAAAAAATAAATGTTCACAGTTAATGCCATAACTCTTTCTCAATTTATTAATTACATTACCCAATTCAGGAGTTGTTAAAATGATCTACTTAAGTCAAAGGTATAAATGTAATTCAGAAAATAACTGAGATGCATTTGATTATTGAATTAGAAAAAAACTGAGAAAACACACCCCACATCCTTCACAAACATAAAATTTTGCATCCTGCCCCCCTTCCACTAGTTTTAAATAAAGGAAAGCATGTGCAATGGTCAGGTACCACACCTGTTACCCTGGTCGTGTTAATCTCTTTTTGCAGTTTAATTACCATTTTCATATTCAAGCACAGAAACACGCCTGCTTATCCGTTCAGACAGCATTCGTATATAATGTTTATGTAGTCATTTCACAGATTTCAGTGTATCTTCAAATGAGGATTCCTTTAATCAGCTGTCCTCTGTTAAAGTTCCCAATCAGGACCAGATTGTCTTTTAGAAATAACTGCCAGGCTTTCACTGTGTTCTGCCAAGGTATTATTACTCCTGGATGTTTTTCACACGTTGCTACATAACAGTCACAAACTTCAACAGGTTTTATAGGGACTTCATGAGCTTAACCAACACAAAGAAGCACAGAGTCGTGTCGTCATAGGAAAATGATTCATAATCTTTTACAATTAAAAATCTGTTTTATTTTTCACCAGCATTTTACTCCTGCACTCCCAAACAAAATCCTGGAAATTCACATAATTAGTACCCAGAGATCATATGTAGAATATATCATCAGGTACATGAGAGAATGCGGCAGAGTCCCAGCTCACAGTCTGATGAGAGGACGATTATTAATGAAGTGCTGCACTGAACTGCCCTTTATGAAAAAATCAGGATGATGCTGCCGTTAAATATCTAAATGATGGAGGTACCTGAAACCTGTTAGAGGAAGAAAAACAAACTTGAAACTGAGTTAGAAGTTCATCTTCCAGCAGGGCAAAAACCTTAAACCTACAGCCTATTCAGGTCTTAGAATTACATACATATGATTAAGATATTTAGAAAAATATTTGAATTTGAAGATTACAGACACCGTCGGTCTAATGCAATTGATGTTTTGCAAAGGTGAATGAACAATATGTTAGTCTATATGGAAAGCTGGTAGATGCCAGATGCATGCAGCTGGCGTGGAGATGTACACCAACACGTAAGATTTCATGAATCATTTTCCTTTCACTCACACTCACACATCACTTTGTGTTGGTTCACCACAAAAAATTACATGAAATATGTCAAAAGTTTATGGTTCTAATGCAACAAAATGAGAAAAAATGATGACTAATTTGTGTTAATACTTTTGCAAATTGTTAGAGTTGTGTTTGTAAGTGATAGTTCTATCCTCACTCTTTGGCCCATAGTGGACCTACACTGCCAGGTCGTCTTGCCGCGCCCGGCTGCTGGTGCCGCTGGTCCTGCTCAGGCGCCGTTTGTCCTTCAGGAAGCCTGAATGCAGCAGCGGCAGTGGCGAGCAGCCGTTGGGAAGCTCTGCAGGCAGCTGTTCGTATCGGATCCTCAGGAAGTCCTCCTCGTCCTCCAGGTTGTCACAGCTGTGGTGCTGCTCGGTCGCCAGGTTGGCCGAGTTCTGCTGCAGTGCCATCCTGGTGTTGAACGGGTGGGAGGCGATGGAGGTCATGGGGTTCATGGATCTCGGCGTGGTCAGGCATTGATCGAAATCCGGGGGTGGGGTGCAGGAGGCGGAAGGTTGTTGGTGTTTGCTGGATTCCAGCCCCGTGGACACGGCCACTGTCACGGCTTTGTGGTTGTTCTTCTGCAGCGTCTTGTTGCGTACGCACGTCTTGATGCTCTTCCAGCCGAGGTGGTAGAGTTCCAACACGGACAGCAGAAGAGACACGCCGGACACCACCAGCATGAAGACGATGAAGATGTTCTTCTCTGTGGGCCGGGACATGTAGCAGTTCACGGCGTTGGGACAAGGCCAGGTCGTGCAAAGGTACATCGCCTTGAGGAATATCCCGTATATGAGATACTGCACCACTATGAAGGTGACCTCCATCACTGTTCGGATCAAGATGCTCAGGATGTAAGTGTGGAGCAGGGCTCCCTTTAGGCGGACACGACCTATCCCCTCAGCTGCAGTCTTCTTCTGCTGGAAGAACTCCTTCTCCTTCTGCAGGTCTTCTCCATCGTCCCCTCTAGCCTCCCTCTCCTCCTGCTCCATCCTCTTCCTCTTCTCCTCCCTGCGCACCGTGTGCATGGCGTGGCCCATGTAGATGAGTGAGGGCGTGGAGACAAACACAATCTGCAACACCCAGTAGCGGATGTGGGCAATTGGGAAGGCGCTGTCGTAGCAGACGTTGGTGCAACCGGGCTGCTGGGTGTCGCACATGAAGTCGCTCTGCTCGTCGCCCCAGGAGGACTCCGCCGCCGTGCCCAGCACCAGGATGCGGAAGATGAACAGGATGGTGAGCCAAACCTTCCCGACCGAAGTGGAGTGCTCCTGGGCCTCTTCAAGGAAATTCCCAAGAAGACTCCAGTCTCCCATCTCTGCTCAAAGTCCAAGGACACACCTGGAATGAGGAAGTGGAAAAAAAAAAGAAAAAAGAAAAATAAAGTTTGCATTCCTGTTGAATGAAATGCCCTGTGTGTCAGATCAGGTGTTCAAAAATAGCTTCTCGGGCTGTGAAAAGCTTGAGTACTGGACACGCTGGAATGAAAGCAACCAATTTCCCATGAGAGTGGCGTTGAGGAAGGCTAGGAGTCATTTAAAATAACACACAGTGGCTATAAAAAGCCTGCTCACCATTACTAAAGCAACAAGTTTTTATTACGTAAGAAATGAGAGCATGGTGAAACATTTTCCGGCTTTTATCAAGATCAAGATCACAAATGTCTTCAGGGGCTGGTTGTGGTAGAATGTGTTGATAAAACGACCTATTAGCAAACTGTTAAAATAGGAATAAATAGATGTCTCTTGATTTGATGAGCAGTTCCTGAAATTAATATTTAACTATGTAATTTGGTAACATACTGCCAAATGCTTTGATTTGATTTATAAAATAATATTTAAACACAACTATTATCTTGAAAGTTATTTTTATGTTTCCTCCTAGAGTCTAGAGGGCCACATGACAACTTATGGTGGGCCATATTTGGCCCCAGCACCTTGAGTTTGACACATATGCATTAGACAGCATCATGATTTGGCTTTGTTTCTTCTCAGATTGAATTGTGTTTTTTTTTGTCAACATGGAGTTAATGCTCCGATGTGTTTACTTCCTGCTATGGAGACCAGACTCTTTTATGGGATGAGCACTTAAGCTAGCCGGTGACTTCTTCATTTGCTTTAGCTAAAGAGTCGTGAGCACTACCTTTAACCACATCAAATGTGAAATTCAAACAAATTAAATTTTTGTTTTTGTGGATATTTGCATCATGGGAACAGCTGTTTCTAATAGAGAAACAAGAACCACCACTGCTGAGGTGTGTAGACTTTTTTTTATATCCACTCTAATACTTTTAGTTTAAGAGGAATAATTCAATTTCATTTGTGCACAAGAGACAGGCAGGCAGAGAGAGAGAGAGAGAGGCAAAGTCAAGGCTAGAGCGAAGACTCTGTCCTTTGCAGTTGTGACCTGGCCTGAGCTGCAGGCAGGCAGATCACCATTAGTGCCAGCTTTTAATGTCCTCTGTGTGTCGCGCCTCCCGCAGATCCTCATCTCGACGCGTCAGTCGGTTTTCTACATCTAACCTCCTAAGCGGTATGTGAGAACATGCCGTCGCTGAAGCACGAGACCCAAACATGGCAGTGACGAGCTCTCAGCTGAGAATGACCCTATAAGGCAGCTCAACAGACGGCTTTATTGGTGCCACCGGTAACCTCCGGCCCCCCACATCATTAAAAGGTTGAGAGGTGACCCCTGACGCCTGCGTGCATGCTGCATGTACGTGTGGCCGCTTGTGGCTTTTACGGTGATGGATGAGCTGCAAGAAAGTAAAAGCTGAGAGGAAGAGTGAAAACACGACTCCCACTTTCAATCACTGCCTTACTTGGTGGGGTTATACAAAATGTGTACATTATTGAAAAGCTTTAATGGCGTCTGAAGTGGGAAAACGGTACACAATTTAACATGTAGCAGAGAGTTAATGTTCTCTTTTATTAACTCTTGGATGTGATCCATTAATGGTGATTTCTTTTGGAAGCAACACTTTGGTCCAGGGTTGTTCCTTGAATGAACACAATCGACTTTCCATCTCTCTTTCACCATCAGCAATTCCATCATCATAAATTCAGCTTTTATTGCAGCTGTATTATCTCCTAAAGATTCTTAACAGCAATCCGACATTTAAAACGAGGCTGATTTACTCGCCAGGAAAATAAAACCCATGGTTGCAGATTTTTGTTCCAAAATGAAAGCTACCACATTTACTCTATTGTTATTCCCATTTTGAAGAATGTGAAAGACAATATAAGGTATATTTATCAGCTGCGTAAGGACCTGTAACAGTTTGAGTCTAAGTGTACATTTAAATTTGTTTGGATCAGAGGACTGCTCTCTCACTGCCTTGAGGGTTTTTGGATGAAGGATTCTGGATTTTGATTGGACTAATTGAAAATGCAAAGGGATATTTGGGATTAGTGAGCTGGATCTTATCTCAAGGACTCCTCTTCCCTGGTTGCTGCTCTCTCCTAAACCTTGGGCGATCCGCATTTATGAGTAAGAAGAGTAACTGAGGAAAACAAAATCTCCTAATCTCACAGTGTGGCAAAGAGCAGCAGCATATAGTCACCAAACCATTAGATGCTCTCTACTTGGTAAATGGTTGGAGTGCCTGGTATTTTGAACAAATCTATTAAATACCAGATTATCTTATAGAAATCCTAGTGTGGCCGGTGTGGATAAAGTCTTTCAGCAAGTTAAATGTTAAAATGTTTGGCCAAATCAACACAGAAACGGTTCATTTTGAGGATTTTCTCTCACATCAGCCAATAAAGGGTGTCAGTACATTTGGAGGTTGCTGTTTACAAAGTAACCTGAGAAAATCAGGAGGAAATAGATCACAGTTATGAAAACATTTGCATAGACTTCTAAACTTCAGGCCCGGCCAGGTTTGGCGAACCGGTGCGTAACGTAGGACAGTTTGTTTGGTCTGCTGCTTTGTTTCCTGAACACACCCACTACCTGCGACAAGCTGTGGGGAACTGGCTCCCAGCCTCGCTCGGATGAGGTTGATGATCTTTACTGGAAGTAAATCACAAACAGGCTCGGAGCTGAAGGAAGGGAATGAGATTCCAGCCAGCACAATGGCAGGAGGTTGCACATTAAAACAGCCAACGCTCTTATCAGCTGATACTGACAACAGGCTTCCCTCACCTGGGTGAAGCAACAAAAACAAAACATCGCAGCATAAATTCAGTTTTGAGATAAACTTCTTGTCCTCTGGGTCAGAAACAAAGGCGTTTGAGGAAAGTAACTTTGTTTTTAAAGAAAAATCTTGACCTACGTTGTAACAAAGTGAGACAAAAAGCCACAAGATACTGGTGGAAAAATTGGATTAGAAATGGTTGTTTCTTTCAAATAATTAATTCCTCTTCACCTTTGAAAGGTCTCTAGCTGTGGGTGTTTACTTGAGAAAACACAGAGTTACTACTGTATCTGTTGAGGATAAGACACAATAGTAATTTAAATAATTACACAAAATAAAAGTTTTCCAGGCACAGAACTTTCTGGATGCATGGGGTAATAACATGCTTTGCTACTATAGGGTAGCAGAGTAACAGTGGACTGCCACTCCCTCGCCTGCTGCTGCTGGTGGTCAGATGGTTGTAAGATAGTTATATGTCTTTTCCTTTACATACAAAACAGAAACATTTGAGTGTTTTGGGGAAAAAAAACACACCCAAAAATCAGCTCATCTGTTAAGCAAACTAACTGCTGGCTGGTTACCAGAGCAGACAGCCTGACTAATTAACCACCCAAACAATAACCTGTGTGATGTTTGTGCAGATCTGTAAAACAAATTCAGCTCTAGAAAATGTAAACATTTAGCATGCAAATACATTCTTTAAACATCATTATTATATAAGTAACAGTCAATATGTCAGAATATTCTAGCAGTAGTGACAATAATAACTGCTTTGCTGTTAAATCCAGTTGTCAACTTATGTTTTACTTTTTTGTACGTAGCATACAACGGAAAATGCTTTTTTTTTCTTACACGAGAACATCTAACTTTATTTGCACTGTTCTAATATTAAATTTAGTCAACATAGTTATCGCATGACAGTCAAATACTAGAATGCACTAAGTACCCAATGCACAATGGTAAAAAAAAAATGTACCTGGAATAAGCAGACGATTTACTAGGGAGACCTGTCAGTGTCTTCCTGCCTTGACTGAGCTGTTCTCACTCTCAAAGGAAGCAATCTCAAACAATATGATTTCCGCCCAACAGAAGCGTCAGGGTTCAAAACTACAACTGACTGGACGTGAGAAGGGGCAGAGGTTACAGTCAGTCTCTTTCAGTAATTATTTTTGTAGTGTTAAAAGCGCTTTCTAATTGTCCGTCATACCTGTGCTGCTAGTAATAACCAGGGATTTACTGTGATCCGTCGTGCCCTTTGCCGAGCAGCCTGGTTGGCCTGCATATAATCATCCTTGTCAGGTTTGCTTAGAATCACAGTGAGGGTAATAGAGAAGCAATGAGCTATTTGGTGAGGGGGTGTGCAGAGTGGTACATTTCTCATATAAAATGGTATTATGCACCTGTGACGTATTTCTAAATTAAACTGAAAAATAAAGTCAAGGTTGACTGCGAGTTTAAAGAGCCAAATGAACAATAAAAATGGGAAAGCACATGGAATTTTACCTCTTAATTAGTTGGAGGTCAATTGAAACTCAACTGCGTGTGTCTGAAACTTGTCTGCACCGACACTGAGCTGCTCAGAGAGGTGACAAACAGCTACTTCACTCGATCACTAAAGATGCTGCTCATGTAGCTCGATGCGATCATAACTGGAGAAACGCCACGTGCCTTTTCCTCCTCGCAAAACAATGATAAATCCTGCAGACTGCTGGACTCTCCTCGCTGTTGCCTTAGAGGGCAGTGGCTCGGATTCAGGAATCTGGTAAGCTAGGCAGCTAACAAGGCAGGAGAAACCCTGCAGACAATTTTGTACCACCTTCAAGTTATGTTTAGATGACTACCCAGCAAAGCTCTGAGCAATGGTTTAAAGTTCTTTCTGACAGGCCGTAACTCTTAATTGGTTTCCAGCACAACTAAGAATAAACTCACCCGATAGCTTATAAGTTTGGGCACAAGTGCAAAACAGTAACGAGGCTGACTTTAATGTTTCTGCACCTTTCAGCGCTGACCCGCCATGTAGGATCCTGTTAGCGGACTGGGGTACATTACTTGCTTTGTGCCATCCTTTTAAACACGCAGGCGTTTAGGTGGCATTGTTTACATTTCCTCGGGTTGTCTCAAATTGTCCGGGCTTGTTTAGACTGCAATCAGAGGAGGAAAAGGTGTTTACAATGGATGGTAAATTTAGGTTGTTTTGTTTCAAGCTAACCTCAGAAAATTGCTCTGATCGAGGCAAAATGTAAGACGACTCAAACTTGTAGACTGACAGTAACCGATAAATGAATGTTAGATTCAAATCTGATATAGTTTATATTCATTTTGACTTTATTTTAAGTCCTTTTCATGGAAGTAGTTTTCTGCCAAACAGATTAAACATGCTGCACACACAAAAAAGCACACTTTACAAGCTCTTGTTGATTACAGAAGAATCTCTTCTCACACATTCTCCTAGCACATAAATATAAATTTATAAACTCATCTCGCTTTAACTCCACACCACACCTCAAACCTGTTTATTTTTTTTATTAGTGTTATTATTTTTTTAAATTAAAACCACACCTCAAACCTGTTTATTTTTTTTATTAGTGTTATTATTTTTTTAAATTAAAACCACACCTCAAACCTGTTTATTTTTTTATTAGTGTTATTATTTTTTTAAATTAAAACCACACCTCAAACCTGTTTATTTTTTGTTACTGTTATTATTATTATTTTTTTTATTAAAAATAAGTGTTTTTAATAATAATAATACATTTTCAACAAAACACTTTTGTGTAATTTTGTGGAAGTAGTGTGGCATTATGTGCTACGTAGCTTAAGGGGAATTAGCTAATTTGTAAGGCATAATAATGCTAAAATCAACATTTTGTTTTATAAGAGGCTGCTCTTTGTGTCTGAATATGATGCTTTTTCTCCTAGCAGATTGTAAATACAGTGGATCAGCCTCCATTTGCTGTTCAGCGTTCACCTGTCCACTGATTCTTTTTATGGAGCCTATTTAGAATATTTCAAACAAGATGCAGTTTGGGAAAGTGAAGCATGAGCGCAGTGCTTCTTGACATGCATGATTTTAGCAGCTAGCAGCAATCCAGGAAAATCCAGGAGCGTCATTTATATTCCTTCGCGCTGATTGGCTGTAGCTCAAAGAAATAAGAACAACCGTAGGTATCAGGTTCTGCTGTTGTGCTAAGGCAGTTTCCACTCTGCGTACTTACGCATATGAAGGTGGGTGCTTCAACTGTTAAAATAGGCCCTTGTACAACTTTGAAGAGGTAGTTTAAAGTATTTTATCTATCTGTTAGGGTCTGTGCTCCCTAACCTCTGCAAATACTGGGCATCCACCATCGATCCTTTTATATTTCTTCTCTTAGCAGTACAAAGCTTAATTTAGAGCTTCAGTGTTGCATGGGATCCTGATTTTTTATTTATTTTTTTTATTTTTATCTCAGCCACAGCTCCCTGAACTTAAAAGGTTTCATTAATATCACTTGAAACAGACATCAACAGCTCTGTAGAGGATGTGAAATATCCAGACTGTCATTTTCAGGCTAAGACGTTGGTTTTGTTTTATTTTTCAGTTTTGAGGGACTGACATCATCCTTTTTTAGCTTTGTTTGCAAGACGCGTCGAAGGATTGTTTTTCGGTCCAAGTTGCATGTAGCACATACGTTAAAGTCCCGCAGTTCTATATTTGAAGCGCGGCTTTAACACTTGCTCAGTTTTAAAAGTACAGCAGCTGTCTGGATGCTGGGCTGCAGGGTGGCGTGTATATCCTTCCCTGGAGGATTACAGTCAACAACGAGCGTGTTTAAGTTTAGCTTGTATTGACTCGGTGAAGCAGTGAGTTGGGGATTGTGTGACCTAGAAAGCTGATCTAACGCAGAATGAGAATGAGGGGGAGACCAAGGTTCCCTGTAATGTGAGTCACCTGTTGCTACCCTGCACACATCCAGGAAGCATCTAGGCTGCCATACATCAGTCAGGCCAGCAGAAGCTAGCGGGCCAACATGCTGCCTGCTACCTTACATGGCTCTACGGCTGTTCATCTGCCCACTGCTTTACACAAAGCCACGGCCTCGTTATGATCTATTGTTTGGCTGTTTATGGCAATACACTGGAACATTTAGAGCAGACAGCTGAGAGGTGTTTAATGTGCGGGACGTTTGGATGAACTCGCTCCCAAAAGAAATTTCTTTGTAGCTGCTATTTGTGGAGGGGGGACCAAATTAAATGTTTGGCACAATTTCATCCGTTTTTATCTGTTTCACCGTAGTCGGATGTAAAACATTCGTCCCTGGCAATGAACACAATTTGTGTCAGCCTACCAGCCTAAGGTACATTTACACAAATCTTTCCTTTTTGTTTATATTCTTCATCTCCGTACTGCACTGGCAGAGGAGGGGCGGGGGGCGGGGGAGGAGGGTTTACACTGGTGTTTTAGTCTTAGCAGTTCCAGTGTAAGTTTTTTTTTAAAAAAGTACAGACATTTCTGAGTCTCATCAAGATTAAAATCGAGCACGGATCTGTTGCTCTCATGATTACTGAATGTGTTTTAACCAGAGTGATGATGCATAAACATCTTCTGCTGCACTGCAGGTAGACAGTCTGATACACATTCAGTATAAATGCGAATCACCAGGCCATTACATCGATAAAGTTAAAGTATCCAAGTCTGAGCCCTTATGCTTTATACGTTGCTTAAGTATTTAGCCTGTATTCATCTGTGAGGTTACATGTTAGGTGTATTGTAGCAAAATTATTCATTGTATACTTTTGTATTACAATTTGATTTTTAAATTAAAATATTAAATACCTTTCCAGCTCAGTGACCCACACCTCTAAATGACTGTAATGCTGCAACTCTCTATGATGAAATTCAGTAATAATTATCATGACTTTTATTCTGTTAAATCTCTGCTTTTTAAGCTGATGCGTTTCATAGATACTCTTGGATTATTTCGTATCTTCACCGGGAAATGGCGCTACAAACAACGCAACATATAAACAAGTTCAAAATATTTAATGTAAAAAGGGGAAAAAATATTGACATGTGAACCACAGCAAAAAAAAAAAAAAAAAAAAAAAACTGCTTGTGGTACATAGAATACGTGTTTTGATTCTTAAAAAACACATTTTGTTCACAATACCTGAAAATTTCAAATGAAGCAAGTTGTTGTTTGAAGGTTTCCCTGAATAAAGTGATGCATTTTAGAGTAAAACATTTTATTTTGTCATGTTTATACTTTTGCTAAACTGCAGAATTTCCTTCACTTCCTTCATTAAAGTTCTTCTCTCTGTTTCACTACAGAAATTTGTGGAGGAAATAAAATAACAGATTTATAAAATATTGACTGAAGGTCATTTTGATAATTAATCCCTTTAATTTGTAGCTTGAACTCAATAAATCCTTTACGTTGATTTAATGAAGAATGTAAATAATTTTTAGTTTATCGTCTTCTATAAATCAACGCTTACGCTGATGATCTTATTATGTTTGTTCATGTAATAAGAATAAAATCAAAAGATTATTTTTTTATTGTCTAGAGATACAAAGATGTTTTTTTTTTTAAATAAATCAATCAATTTATGTATATATGTTGATCACGTCATCACAAAGTGCAATAACAAAAAAAAAACAACAAACAGAAACAAGAAATCCCAAAAACAAAATGAAATAAATAAAACAAACCCAGGGGAACAATAAAATGTAAAGAAATGTGTAATTAATTGAGGTAACATTGGGAGGTTAATGATGATATGGAGACATTACAGGTAAATTTAACAACTTTAAAGAACAAGGAAATGTTCTATAATTGTGATAAAATTGTTAAAACTAATGTCACAAATAATAAAAATAGGAATAAAACAAATAAATGTTCATTAGTCACAACAATAAAACAAGACAAACAGAAGCCGCAAATAAACAATTTCAAGTCAAACAAAAAAAGTGCAATAAAACTACAGTTTGAATAATTTCAGATAAAATTAAATTAGAACTAAATAATATCAGTAATTACAAGTTTAATAAAAACTGAGTTAGAATCCCAAAGCAAAAGTATTAAGTTAGAAATGTCAATTCACTCATATGTAGTAGAGATAATCTTTTACTGTTATTTGCCATGTCATGGATTAAAAGCGATGAGAAACGTGAAAGCACTAAATTACATTTTCGGCTGTCAGATCATGAGACAATCCTGACAAAATGTTTCCTCAAGTCTATCATTTGCTAAGTAAACGTCGCTGGTGGCGCTCGGTTTAAACGTCCCCATTGCTGCTTTTTGTTTGACTCTTTGAGTCTTTTGTTGAGAGTTATAAAGACAGAAGAGAGCGATCGGGTCGAAGACTGTACCTGCCAGGGAGGACAGCGACTCTAACAAACCCCAGGCCTCCATCAACAAATCATCCCCGACCTCACAAACTCCACCGCAATCTGGCAGCAACGTCTGAGAGTCCCCCCCCCTCCCCCCCTTCCCCGTTCTCTACAGGCTTCACAAAATGGAGATGCATCACGTTTATAAACAAACTTACCTTCGGTTCTGCTTGTCTTGACTTCTGCTCAGGTAGAAGGTCTTTATCCGTCTGCTGATATGAGAGGAGATCAAGTCCTTCTTAACTTCTCGGTGAAGATGAAGAGCGCAGAGCTGTGAGTGAGGTTACCTTCTTCTAAGGAACATCAGGAGGAACTGGTTTTAGCGGTGGCATCTGAGTGTTGACTTATTTGTCCACACCAGAAGAGTAGCTGGGGCATCACAAGGGAGAGTGTGTGTCTCTCCCCCCCACCCCCCCCCTCCCCCCCCCACTCGGACCTCCCCTCTCCCTCTCTTCCTCCTCCTCCATCTCCTCCTCTTCCTCTCCCACCTACCCCTTTTTACATCTCACATCCCTGGTGCTCTATTTTTTGCTGGGAAGCATTCTCCAGCAGACGGGGAGGAAGTGGAATTGTTTTCGGAGATCAATGGCAATTCCGCCTCGGAGTAAATGTCCAGAGCGCTTCAAGTGACTGTGTGTTCTTTGAGTTTTACACTTCTGCTTTGTCTTCATCCACTTAAAAGTTGTCCTTCTACAAATGAGACGTGTTTCAGCACAGCAAAGCCATGTGATGCAACCGACATTTGTGTTACCACAAGCGGCAGAGAAAAGCCGTGTAGAGAAGCAGTCATGAGGTTTTGGTGGAAGCACTATACCTGCTTTGTTCATCTGCTCGTCCCTGGAAAATCCTGATCTGAAACCTCCGCTTCAAGTTGGGAAACCTTACGACTCTTTAAGTGAAAGCACTATTCCTCGTTATCTGTCCTGCTTTTTCCATAGTGATCCATTTGACATAACCACTGTGAATCTCAGCCTCGGATCAGTTTCCACGGTCTGCTGACACAGAGATGTTGCAATGAATATTCTGGGTATTTTTTTTTTAGCTTTAATTCCTCCTTGCTGAAGGCTGATGTTCATTCAAATGAATGTAATTTTGTTGTTAGGGCACACATGCAGTCTAGGTCAAAGTTCATGGCTTTGGCTCTGGATTTAGAGGGCCTTTGACAATTGTTACTTGGGCGAATTAATGCTTATCTTCTCCTCTTGTTTAGGTAATTTTGCAAAACCCCACAGTTGTCTCTGATGTATTGGACTGATCACAGAAAGAACTGATACAAGGAATGAATCTGGTTTTCTACTTGCTTCACAACTTCATATTTGAAAGCTGAGGAAAGGGCTAATTTAATAGCTTTCTGAGCCTCAAAAGACCAAACACAAGTGGTTTTGGTCACCAGCTTTCATGCAGTCACTATTAGCATGCACATCATATTATTTTTGGGGCTTTTCATGAATCATGTGAATCATTCTTTTTGCATGGTAGATTGAAAGAACAATCCACCATCTTTTTCAGGCTCAAACTGGGCACTGAAGTTTGAAATGGGTCCCCTCAAAAGGACACACACACACACACACACATCTATTCTTCCCAGCTACGCAGATTAACCAAATGCCTTCAAGTCAAGAAGTTTTCTGGTCATAGGACCACAAGTACGTTTGGAGGAATGAACAAAAGCCAGGCTTTCAACACCATTCAAAGTGGTGGAGATGTCTTCCTGCTGAGCTCCTGCTTAGCTGCTGGTGGTATTGGTGCATTGCACTCAGGTAGTTTACTCTCCCTGCAATGCCGCTGTAGGAATCAGGACTAAATCAAACGAAAGCAGAAACCTACCATGAAAACATCAGTATTTGAGGTGGGGATAGTGCAAATAGTTCTCCATAAATGTGTAATTTAGTTCTCCTAATCATTTAAGACATACTTGTAAGAATTTAATTTTGCTTTATTACAATTGAATAAAAAAAACAAATTTATAGTTGGCTTTGATTTTGTAATCTTGATGAGATGAATTATAAAAAGGATAATTAGATTTAGGAAATTGGTTTACAATGATCCTAGACACAATACAGTATTACAAGCACAGTTTTGATTTGTAAACCTTGGATGCTTTTGTGGAAATTTAAGAAAGGTTGATCCTGTTGGGGATTCCTCCAGACTGAAAAGCACAAACTGGACCTGATTTAAGGAGATACGCGTGCCAAAAAAAGCAAATCACTCTTCCCCTTTGTAAGATTCACAGACATAATAAAGGTTTCACAAATAAAACTGAGTTTCAAACAACTTCTATATATAGTGTCCATGATCTTGTCGAGGGGTTTGCACTTTCTTTGCATGCTTGTGTTTTTTCTGGATTCTTTCACAATCCAAGACATTCATGAAAGGCTTAATTTATTTATACCTACAGCAGATACCAACTTAAGAATCACTATTAAAATCAGCTTAGAAACTTATAGCTAGATTATGTTGTCTTTTTCCATATGATCAGATTAGCAGACTGACCCTGTGTGACAAAGTAATCAAAGACTTGGAGCGTTGATTATCTTTCTGGGTGACTCATTTTGTTGCTTGCTGCCAGTGTTGTGGCCTAATCAGGGGTCTGAAAGTCCAAATTCACACACACAACAACTGCGCCTTTAAACATGAATCACAGAAATGTTTTGTGAGGTAAAAATAGCCAAGGAAAAGAGTGGTAAGGATCTCATGACAAAACCCTCTTAGTCTTCTGATCAAGAGCTTGGACTCTTAACTTCTGCCAGTTATTAAGCACGTGCTGTGTAGTGTTTATATGTGAATCCACTTTCTTCTAGCATTTTGTCCTCTAAGATTGAGTTCTTCTGGGTCTGGCATAGATCAGGTTTTGTAAGGATGTAGCAGCTGCTGCTAGCTGCAGATAAATCTAATCTTTCTCAGTTTGAAGGCCATTTCTGTTGTGCTGATCATCAGAATTGAATTTGGAAGTAGATTGTCATTCAGTGATGTGTGACACAATCTGATGTTCCTTCACATTTCTGCAGCAGGAGAGTGAAGAGTGGAAAACCTGAATGTGATTTCTTAATGGTGGTTCATATATCAGTAGCTTAGTGCCAGCTCGGACCACAAGAGAAGCCAAATTAATAAAAAGCACCAAAGTTCTCACCATTATATCATCTTACACTTCAAACTTATTTTCAAGTATCTAACTAAAAGTGCATAACTGTCTAAATCTTGGGGGGAGTTTTAAATTACATTTAACCTGTGTATACAACTTTAGTGAAAAAGTTGCAGGCACTAATACTAGTAATCTGCAGTATTATTTGCTCAGTATGAGGTAAAAAAAAAAAAAAACTTTAATAGCAAGCAAATGATAACAAAGAGTCAACATAGCAGACACTGACAGTATTTCAGGCAAGTCATGATGTCCTCAGGGCCATGACAGCTTAGCAATAGAGCTCTGACTAGATTCACTATTGCAAACACAGCAAGTATTCATGTTTCGCTACGGCAGAGAATTCAACAAAAAGTGATACATCTGCTGTGTCACAGTCAGAATCCCTGCAACAGTAAACCAGTCAAAGTGTTTTAAATGAGAAAAAAGCACAAATAACATTACAAAGAAAAGGTACTGCCGAGTTGACACTGAAGAAAGTAAAACATAAAAGGGAAAATATTACTACTTCTACTTCTATGGTATTAGTATGGAAATTGAAACTTTCATTCCAAACGATCAATACAAAAAGTATCAACTTTCTTTGCCTTAACTTTATGGTTTGTAAAGGATTGAATGCCCAGTTTTATTTCTACTTCCCTAATTAGTAAAGATTGATGGAACTGTTTATGTTTTTATTATTTTGAAAGCAACGTTCCTATATTTTTGCTTCTTTATCAAAAACAAAACGGGAAGGGGGTTGTCTGGAAAATTTGTTCCTCTAAAGGGATCGGCCTGGAAATGGTGAGAAACAAAGTCAAAGGAATATGGAATCATGAGTGTTGTAAAAGATTTAACCACTTCATTTAGCTTCAATATTCCCCAGTTCATATGGGGAAAAAAGTGAATTGCCTTAATAGTAAAATGAAAAATATGGATTCACCTTGTAATGTTCTATTTAAAACACTTATTTTTTACAAGTATAACTATTAATATAAGTGTGCAAAACAGTGCTTACTTTAATGTTGAAATAGGTAACGTTTATAAGTGAAACCTGTAAACTTTTAAGTTGAAATTTGTGGTTTAACTAATTCAAAGATATTATGGAGGTAAAGTGACGAGCATCTACTGACAGGGAAACAAGAGAAAACCCGAATGACCCGGGGTTTATCATGGAATTCCTAAGGCTCCCTACTTTTATAGATACTTTTGTTTAGGTAACATTACAAAGCATCATAAAATACATATTCATTATTATACAGATAATACTCAGCTATACATTCCTAATCCTGGAAAACTATTTGATGTTTAGGATTAACTTCAGGATAGGATCAAAAGACAAAAATACAAAACAAAGATAAAATACATTCAAAATTTTACATTTACAAAATTACTTCTCAGCAGTGTTTTTTTTTTTTTTTTTTTTTTTTACTAAACCAAGTAACTGGGAATGCAATGAGTGCAACATTTTACTCTCACACACTTATAAACAAGAATCTTTAGATAAGATTCGTCTGAATGCAGAGAACAGAGAAGGATTAAATAAACACACATGCACTGCAACATCATACATGGAAACCATCTGAAACCTATGATATCCATGGCAACATCAGCAGCTGAATTTAGTTTGTGTTTTTGACCTAAACTGTGACAGTGAAGACAAAAAACAGCTTTCCTTACAGGCGCCTTTCGGCTCCAGAGAGTGTCAGAGAGTCTTACATTTGTTTTATTCCAGAAGTTTTCATTAGATTATTGAAAGCTGAATGAAAGCAAACAAAATCCAAGTTGTGGACCTTGTCAGTTCCTCCTCCACCCTGCCCAGAACAAGGTTATCAAGATATGGAGAGAGTTAAGAGTAAGCATGTATTCTTAATGGCACCAACCAATGCCACGGAGCCACAAGCTGCTCAGTGTGCAGTCGTGGAGGTCAAGTAGTCTGACAAATGCAGGAAGACAGATATCTACCCGAGCCCTCATCCAGGGCAGCCTCGAACTGAGGACAGGCGGACTGCGTGTGCACACCAGTGTGAACAGATTGACTTTGTTCTGACTATATGGTTTACATTTACATCTATGGATGCATGCTCATAATATAGTTTTAAAAACAAGCTGTGAATGAAAGGACTGTGCAGCAAAAGTGATAAGGATGAAAGGCAGGTCAGACATACAGCAATGTTTGTTAGTCCTGCTGGGCTAAATTTATTTTTAGTTCAGTAAATGGAATAAGCTTTTTTTTTTTTTTTTTTCAACAAAATGTTTTTTATATATACTGCTTAAAAAAATAAAGGGAACATTTCACTCCTCCATTGGTTAATAAATTTGATTTCCATTGATGATTTTTGTGTGATTTTGTTGTCAGCACATTCAACTTTGTACAGAACAAAGTATTCAATGAGAATATTTCATTCATTCAGATCTAGGATGTGTTATTTGAGTGTTCCCTTTATTTTTTTTATCAGTGTATAATCACATAACCCTTCTCGTGTGAATAAAGGATTTTCTTTTGCAGTAACACAATCTTTCTTTAATAATTTTTTTAGTAAAAATCAAGATTTGAAGAGGGGGAAAAACAACTAATATTTGATCACTGTGAAATGTGAATTTTTTAGCTTTTAGTGAAAAAACAAATGAAATTTCAATGTAAAAATAAAAACAATGACTTTGTTTTAGCTTAAAAACATATTCTGAATATATTTTACCATTGAAAGAGTGAGTACAAACATACAACATTAAAATTTAAGCGGCATTCTTTTATTCAAATCCTGTTTTTTATTCAAATCCTTTCTGTGGAAGTATAGTATAGTATAGGAATTACTTCCACAGGAAAAAAATGTTAAAATAGAACTGTTTTAATAAAAGCACCAGTCGCACAAATACAGACACCGGCATGACTCCTAAAAAGTGAACTGCATTTTATGTTTAAATTTTAATATGAATGTTAGTAAACTTTTTCTTTGTAATCGATGACTTCCTCTGTCCCTGAACCCTTCATATGATGGTTTTAGACACTTTTCACAATGGGACATTAAAAAGGCTCATAGTCAGAGAAAAATTAATACAGTTCTTAAAAGATTTTTTGCCTCTACTGACTTTTATCACAGCAATCAGACAGAAAAGGGACCAGAAAGACGAAGGGCTAGAGATTATTTAAACCCTGGATGGCACTGAGCAGAAATAACCTTTTTTATGTTCATGGTGTTTCACCTGATTCAGGCAAAACTGGGCTTGAAGCAAATATTTTATGTGATTTCTCATTCCTTTTCTAATGTCTCTATTCTGGTTGCTCCATAAAAGTTGAATTGTGAATTGAAAGTCTAATAGTTGTGCTATCAACAGATTCACTCACCTGAGCTGTGGATTTTTGCAGCTCCTTCAGAGTTCAGAGCTCTGATTACCATGTTCTTTTCTGTTGGTACACATGATAAAAAAAAAAAAAAAGATCTGTTTTATTTCTAAAGCACCAAATAAAGATACGCTGCTTTAGCAACCTGGTTGTGAACCGATACTAGTGTTAATCATATTTGGATGTCTGATTATGGTTAAGAAAAGGCAACTTTTTAAAAAATTCACCATTAAAATATGTCTATCACTGAGTTAATGTTCAATCTCTGCCTCTTTTTCCACGTCTTGTGTTTACACTTTACTATATCATTGTTTTATGACTTCCTAAATGCGCTGGTTATTGTCTAAGGACTTAGTGTTAAGTAACTAAGTGGATATATGTGAGAAACTTACGGGTGTTTTCTAGAGGATGCTTGGCCGTGTGCACCGGCCCTCCTATCCGTAGATTACATTGTATTCAACAGCAGGTTGACTGAACAGACCTGAGGGTATGAAATCATCCTTTGTCTAGCCGTGCTGCCCCTGATAAAGCCAGAGGGTGTTACCCTCCTTTGAAAATGGCCTCCAGGCCTTCAGGCAGTGCTTCCTGACCTCCGTGATACGCACACCCACAGTTTTCCTGATGCATTGCGCTTATCAGAAACCCAGTCACCCATCAAGTAATTTGATCCAAAATCTCCATTGTTTTTGTCCTCATTTGACTCCGTTTCTTAAAACTGAAATATGCAACTTCTCCCGGAATCTTAGACATAATATCGTAAATTCAGGGTTCAATGGTAAAGATTTCCTCAGTTTGACAGACATTTTCCTCTCCAGCAGTTTTACCTTGTTGCAGGTTTAAGAAACTTAGATTTTAGTTATTTTTTTTTAATTCTCAGCTGTTTTACCTGGCCAGAACATTATTAATATGTGGCATTAAACAAATAGATCAGCCCATCAGGAACTAATGGAAACATGAGAACAAGCTCCACAGTATTAGCTATTTCTGATTCAGTTTTTGTTCTGATCAGTCCTTGTTGATACGACCGTCAGTCTGTCTTTGGATCAATCGACACAATTTTATTGGATAAAGGATAAAATATATATTTTTTATCTTGTAGTTAAATAGGTATTAAAACAAAATGTTAAAAATGCAGTTAAGATGTGTTTTTAAAATTTTCATTGAAATTGGTATTTGCGTAGCCTACTCAGAGTAAAAAATCTAAGAACAGCGTAAGAAATAGGAGTTACTGACTATTCTTGTATAGATGGAGAGTTTTATTTGCTCAAAACCTTTTGATTGTTAAATTAAAGGCAAAAACTTTTCTTGTTTGGTGTCATCCACTAAACATCTGCTATTTTTCAGGACTGATGTTTTTCTTTTTACAGTCCTGCTGTTTGCCCAAAGTTTTTGCTGTTGCTGGTTTTTAGAAAAGTGTATATTTTTGTTATGTTCTTCCCCTAGACATGTCTGAAAATTTGGAGATGCTTTGTATGTAAAAATGTGGAAATCTAAAAATTTTTTAGAAGAAATCAAGATCTTGAGGACATATTGCATTTTAAGTTGGTGTAATCTTTTCAAAGACAATGTTTTTATCATTAATTTCCTCAAATGAGAGGTGAAATAGAACATTCAAAAATATAAAAATATTTATTCCAATGAAAATTGCACATATTAAAATGGTGTAACAATATGCAGAGCATTTTCATAGCTTGTGATCTGACATATTTGTCATTAGACTGGGTCATTGTTTGGCTGTGAGGGTCATTTGAGGAATCTCACATCGCTGAGAGGTTGTGGGTCAGGCTGTGGGAAAGTTATGATCCTAATAAGACCTGCAGAAAAAAAACAAAAAACATCAAAAATACAAAAACAAAGTTTAGCGTTTTAAGATTGTCCTGTGTCATGTGAACTCCAAAACACTCATCCTACACTACAATATCTGTCTTCCAGGTCTTTAAATCCAGTCACACATGGCACTTATATCCTTCCTCTGTTAATGCCTCCTGTCCACCCTCCTCCCACCGCTCCTCCATTGTGTGAGCATCGACTCTCCTTACCCTCCTCTCCCTCCCAGCGAACTGAGAGGAAGCTGCCTTTCCAGTTCCTTTTTCACTGGTGAGAACAATTCCTGCCTCGTCTCTCACACCGTCTCTCTTTTTCTCATAGGGACGGACTTGCCAAAGTGCACAGAGCTGCTGGCTTTGTGACGCATGTGACCCACTGATTTAAAAACTGGCTACTGGTTTGTCCAAAGCATGATCCTCTACAATGACTCAACGTGAAAGAAAATAATTCTGAGAAAGTGGAAGCGGTTAAAGAGAAAACTCCTTGGTGACACCTTAGCACATACCAGGTGACTAATATTTTATCAGTAATGACAATAAACTCTGGCATAAATACTTTGGATATTAGAGCAACCTATGCAGCACTTTAGGACATAAACTTGGGTATAAAATTAATATTATTTTTCTCTTTTATGGTACCCTGGTATATTGTCCTAGTTCTATCTTCTTTGAGGCCTTTTTAAAAATAATTACTGTACATTGTGACCATAAATTAGATAATATTACCTTAATGCAGCTCAAAAGGCTAACCAATATTTTTAAAGAATTAGATCTCCCAAATTTCTATGTTACTGTTTGTAACCAGAGCTGTTCTGGTTGTTTTATTGGTAAATACTGATTTTCTGCAGGTATGCACAATAGAAATAATACATTTTGTGACTATTATTCAATGCATATATGTGTTCTTGTCTATTAATGTCTTAATTGTAGATTTTTTATGCTGCTCAGCAGGTTAAATGCACAAATCCAGCCTGAGAGATAAACTTTCAATAGATGGCAGCATAATTGTCAAAATTGATGCGTGAACATTTGATTAGGTGAAATAATGAACGTTGACAGATTCAAAACCACAGAAAATGGCAAATCACAAACAATTTAAATTATGTTTTTGTCTCTGTTCTTTGTCCATAATGTTGTAATTTTTGAGGGGAATTTTTTTCTTTTGCACTTGAAGCCAAAAACATCACAATAAATCAGACTGTTTGAACATCTGCGAGTTTTAAAAGGACATAAAAGTGGTTGTATGAGTTTTGCAAAAGGCAAAAAATGAATTAATTTATCTTAGCAGTTGCAGTATAGTTAAATACAGATCTTGAACTAAAATATACAACATAATTTCATTTAATTTCCAGTCTAATTTTGCTATAATAAAAAAAACCCAGTATAACCACAATTATTATTTTCGAATATAGATGTATCTTTAGAGGTGTAAGGGGATGCTTTAGTTTCCACATCACTGCTCATGTTCTTGTGACTAAATCTATTTTCCAAATATTCAGAATTGTCTTGTAAGAGTTTGATACAGGTGGATAAAACTTATGTCACTTTCTAACATCACTTTAAATCACTTTGATATACTGAGAAACTGTTGAGGAAATCTTTTGTTCACTTTAAAAACTGTGACTTTCAAAATGCTTGCTACACTTTGAAACAGATAATATACTCATATCTACTTTACACCACACTGTGTCTTTGAAGGCAAAGAAAAATCTAAAGGTATTGTGAATCTTAAAAAGATAAAAACTTTCTCAGAATCTCTCAGTAAAAAAAAAAAAAAAATCAGAGTATAAGACAGCAGCAAGTCCCCTTACAGACACAGGGGGGTGGTATGAGCTGGTGTTATAACCGGACATGGGAGGGGAAACCTTAAGCATAAATTCAGGTAGTGAGTCAAAGCAGCTCAACCTTCTCACCATTTAAATACACAACTCCCTCTTGTAATCTTGACAACAATCAATCTGTATTTTACTCTCCAGTAAACATTCAAACAATAACCGGCAAAAATATTTACCAGAGGAAAAACGTAGAATTTTTGAGCAGCACTTTTTCTTTCAAATGACGTATTTTATTGCTGCAGATACCCAATTTTTTTTTTTTTTCACAAGGAGTTGTGTTTCTGTTTGACAGTTCCTGTAGTAAAATATGTTCGAAAGGCCTGGTTATGCACTTGCAGGGTCTTAATGACCCTTTCCCAAGAGGCTGTTGTCTTTGTGTGCAGTTGAGCACGCGAAGGACAGCGGCCTGGTCCAAATTCAACAAATCTGACCTCACAAACACAATGGTGTCAAGAACTCAGCCCACAGAAAAACAATGCTGTGGTTTGGGACCAGATGTGACAGATGTTGAAGGGCAAATAAGAGAGCGTATGTGTTTATGCTTCACACTGCACAAACATGATTTGAAAATTGCGATTGATTGATGTAAAGTTAATCTTTTTGACTGCTTGATCTTCTGACACTTTGCATAGACTAATGAAGTAAGAACCAAGAACGCACAATCAGGTAGCCTCATTAAAAACATATTTGTTTAATACAACCAAAAAGTTTGATTTCCTCAAAGTGAACAAAAATCTATATGCTGTACATTTACCAGTTCTATACATCCTGTATAAATACACATTTTAACAATTGTGGACAAAAAATGTATGTAAAAACTATTTTACAGCTGGATTATTCCCAGTTGAATTTTGTGTGTGTGTGTGTGTGTGTGTGTGTTTTATGTGAGAATTTTTTATTGCTAAAATTAATATTTGAGTATTGTGGAATAACATAAGTATTTTTTTGTGTGTGCAGTAAAAACCAAAATTAAAAATGCTAAAAAATATGTTGACTCAGATTGTTCCTATGTTGATTTTTATGAGAGCATTTCCTTGCTCATATATTTTTCTTATCACCTTTTTTTACAGTATATTTTTTTGCGACCTAGGGACACAGGTAGAGCATAAAATTAAGAGATCGAGATTCTGTGCCAGAAAGTCAAAAGGAAGTTTGATTTTCTACATAAAAAAGCTGAGAACTGGTCGACCCTCCATGATGATAAAAAGGCACCCGTCCATTGAACTCCAGTTGTTTAGAGGGATTGGTTCCTTGAGGTCTAAAGCCTCCATTGAAATGAAAAGACGGGATATTCAGAGTGTCGACTCATGAAAAAAAAAGATCACAAAGAGAAAAACTGAGTTGCTGAGTTAGAGGGTTGCTACAACACAAAGAGAAATGGTGAAACTCACACCCACTAACTCAAATATAAATGTATGTATGTTTGCACACTGAACAAACAAGTGTTTGGAAACGAGAACCTGTCTGGAGCCCTAAGCCTTACGCCATTCAGGTCTTATTGTTCTGCTATGTCATGGGATGCAGCGCTGTCCCCCGAGGTCAGGTTGTATCTCTAAGGGTCATCGCTGATACCATCTCTGTAAAACTGCGGTGAACGCTTCTCCTCTGTCTGCAAGTCCAGAAACCAGACGATTCGTGAGAGAAGTTCATGTGACTGACAAAGAGAGGTAATAAAAGATATAATGTGTTTTTCTTGGAAAGTATCTTTTGTTGCTTAAAAACTGGATTTACTTGTCAAACTGACCATTTATAATCTTCATATCTACTAAAATGACCATGTGCATTTTTTTTTTAAATCACATGAACCGAAATTAATGTAGATGTGGAAGTACGATACAAATGATACACAAACCTTTTGTTCTCAAAATACAACCTTGTTTACAAAACTGACATTTTTAAAAAGAATCTACAAATCATTTACTTCTTCCAAAACAAGATAACCTACTATACAAATAGAGAAATATGTGAACTGACTTGGACCTACAACATAAGTAAGTCCAAGAAAAACTTCAAATAAAGTGAGTTTCTCTACTTATCTTGACTATATGAAATGTTTTACTTGTAGTTAATGTGCTCATGCTCATAAACAGCCAGTCTGAGCATACAGATATGCAGATTTGTGATTTCAAAAGCAACTCTCAGCATCTCAGCAGTAGAGAAGCTTTCTTAAGCAGTGCCTTCTGTTGAGATTAAATAAAATCAATAGTGATATGATATCACTGAACTTGTATTACGTTAGTGGAAATGCAGCACCAGCCTAACTTTCCTTCAGTACAGTAGTCAGAGAAAGATTTTAGCTGTTTTTCTAAAGGCCTTTGAGTGATGACAAAGCTGTGCCACTTCTGATTCAGTTCTGAGGTCAACCAGAAACACAAAGGCCCAATGAAAAACTACATTGTTGTCTCAGGGTGATATAGGTAAATGGCATGAACAGAATGACTTTTCCCAATCTTGTTAGAATTTAAGAAAAATATTTTTTGAGCCCAAGTAAGAATGGTTAAGAAAGTGTTTTTCCTCAGGGAGTGGTGGGAGATGTTCATTGTGTGAGAGCTAACAAGAAGGCCAAATCAAACCAAGCTGGTGCCAACGTATGTTCGACCACATAATGCATATTGTTAGATCAAACAAATGTCTTAAACTGCGTCATATTGATAAGCTCAGTGCAGAAATACGATTTAAGTTACTTCCAGACACTCTAAGGCCCTTCAAGCAGCGTCACATGGCACCACAGCGCCATAGGCAGATGATCACCACACTATATGTTTGTTAGCGTGTTAGCATCCTGATTAAGGCCCAGTTGGTACCCTGCGAAGGTCTAATCTGGCCTCACGCCTCAATGCACGTGCTCAATAAAGCCCGCACCCTGCATCATGACATCATGTCTTTGTGTGAAATCCCAGCGCCATTCACTGGGCCAGTGTGGGGCTTAGCATGCAAGCATCCACTATACCAACACACTGCTCTTTAAAGGGACTCCCCTGGTCCCCCAGCTATGTGGATACACCCTGAACATGCCTGTGAGCCCATGCGCCATGCCAGACCTTCAGGGGAGTGAACATTTGAGCTTTTGTAAGAGGAAATCTTTATATAAGAAAATGTGACTTCTCCAGGATATGTAATGACTGCTTCCATGTATCCAGTTGGGGTTATATTGTAACAAGAAGGTTCTTGTTTTTGCATTAGGAAATACATTTTGAAAAGCTAAGTTTAAAGCCTTAGTGTGAAACCAAGGCTTTAAACTTAGTAGGGTCTAATGTCTACTTTTAGACATTAGACCCTCAATGTCTAAAAGTAGACATTGAGAGATGAACTCTGAATTTCAGCACACCAGTGATACCTCCACAGATTGAGAAGAGCATTACAAGTTAAATGAACGATGAGCAAAGTGAAGAAAACATTTAATAATCCAGACAAACAGCTGTGACATTTGATGTTCTAGCATGCAGAGTGAGAGCTGATGACGCCAAATGCATTTTTAAACCATCTGATTTAAAAGCTGGGCATAGAAATTCATGGAAAAAGATTAAACAGCAAACATGCTATTTGCAAATAGCAACTCTATTACTTAATGTTTTATGTTTCAGCAGCGATAAAGTTCTTGTGAAGCCTCCATGTTTGATTGAGCAAAAGGAAATGAATAGTTTAAATTTAAATAAACTCTATATGCCGCTCACTGCCAAACAATTGTTCTGTTGATTCCTTTAAATTGGTGCACCAGTGATTTGGCATGAGTGCAGGTTTGCAACAGTTTACATTACTTATAAACACTAACTTTGTT
The DNA here is from genome assembly GCF_001443285.1 of Poecilia latipinna. Lineage (NCBI taxonomy): Eukaryota > Metazoa > Chordata > Actinopteri > Cyprinodontiformes > Poeciliidae > Poecilia > Poecilia latipinna. The sequence continues at coordinate 53,793 of NW_015113918.1, read as the reverse complement.
TAAATGAACCTTAGGATTTAATAAAATATGTGAACATTTGGCACAGATAAAAATGCTGTTGTTTTACTGACAGGATTTCATACTAATCAGGATTTTTTTTTTTGCCACATTTTGTAATGTGAGGATAAGATCTTGCTTATATTATAGTCATGTAAACATGGTTCTGGATTTCCACTGTGGGAAAAAAAAAACTGAACTACAAAGAGAACACAAAGTTCAAAGAGTTAAAATGTAAATAATGTAAACCACCGAGCCAAGATCCTGTGGGCCGTCCAGATCCAGACAGACAAAATGGTAATGGCGAACCAACCGGTCATTGTGGTGGTGGATAAAGAACAGAGGAAAGCCGTTGTGGTGGGTATAGCAATACCAAGTGACCACAACATCAGGAAAAAGGAGAAACTGGAGAAATACCAGGGCCTCAGAGAGAAACTGGAGAAGGCCTGGAAGGTGAAGACCACAGTGGTGCCTGTGGTCATCGGGGCCCTCCGGCAGTCACCCCCAAACTGGCTAAAACAGATCCCAGGAACAACATCAGACATCTCAGTCCAGAAATGTGCAGTTCTAGGCACAGCCAAGATACTGGAGGAACCCTCAAGCTCCCAGGCCTCTGGTAGAGGACACGAGCTCAGAGGATGAGAGAGACCACCCACGGAGGGTGAGAAGGGAATTTCTTATTTATATGTCTATATATAAATAAGAAATATATAATCTACCTTTAGATAGAACCAACTAGCCACTGTGTGTTAAAGTTGGCAACTAGCACACCATGTCTTTTAAATGGACTCACTGTGCAAGAAGATTAATTGTTCCATAACTTTTTAATTAAAATATTTAACAACAAGAACAATACGTCTGGGCGATTGTTCTTATTTTCTATTTCAAAAATAGTTTCATACCATAGACAATTTGCCAGGCTTCGTCTGGTTTATTTATAGCAGTTTCATCTGGTATTACAGCACAGCTGATATAAAACCAGACAATAACAGTAAATCTGAATTATTAAACAATTAATGATTCAGATTTTTATAAGATAGAGTTGCTAAAATGTCATATGTTACATTTACGTTACAAGTTGTAACGTAAAGTTTCATATTAAGCTAATTTAAGTAGAATAATCAAACTTTCCCATTGAATAGTAAATCTCAGAGACCGTTTTTTTTTTGTATTTGTGTAAATTTATTAATTTTCTTTTTAGCGTCTTAGCCAGTTGCACATTTTGTTGGTGTAATGTATGGTGTTTATATTGAAAAATTTTCCATTTCATTGTTAGCAGATTGTTACTAAGATTGTGTGTTTATTCTGTTTATAATTGCTAGTTGGGAATAAAAGAATGTGAATCACAGTGACACACCACATTGACATGCTTCCTTGAGGGAATAGAAATAATTTTCCCAGCTCAGTAGGAAGAAATAGTCACCAGGAATGTTATCGCCCAGAATCTTATGGATGCTTGAACAGAAGAACACTGAACCCAAAGGTATTTAAAGTTTTGCAAGAAGGAAGTAAAAACTAAATCTGGACAGCATTGCTATGTATTATAAACATTAAAGTTATTTCATTATGTTCTTTTGAAATAATATAACATAAATTTATTGAGTAAAATACAATAAGTAGCATAAAAATGTCTAATGATCTTCAAGCTTATTGCAGCATTTTATACATATTTGTCTCTATTAATAATTAAAATTTGTGTGTTACAGTTTAGAGATATACCAAAAAGCACATCTGAAATTGAAATTCTGTTCAGAGGTCATTCATTCCCAAAAAAAAGTGATTCTTGAGAATAGGGACAAAACAGGTCCTATGGATAAAGCACAAAATTT
>NW_015113918.1:42769-47543 GCF_001443285.1 Poecilia latipinna | reverse complement strand
TATATATATGGCAGAGACTCCTGCATTTTGATATTTTCACAACACTGCATTAATCTAGACTAATGTTTTGTGTTATGGGGAGTCTAAATGACCTGCTGCACATCCACAAAGTTCTTCTTCATCCTTGCCTGAGCTGATAGTTTGTTTCTGACCTGCCTCTAATGTTGGCTCTATTGCTGGAGGCACAGTTTCAAATTGTGTCTGCTGTGTCCACGTTTCCATACACAGAACATCGGACGGTTAAGAAAGTAGGAGTGTGACTGAGCTGCTGTGGACTCTGTGCCCCGACAGTGTCCATGTTGGTGTGGGAGCTTGAGGCCTGCTTCCATACATCCCTGCTCTGGCTTTGTTGATCCTATTGTTTTTTGCGTCACCCGCACGTCGCCCGGAAAATAAAGGCCGTCTGGCTCCAAGCTTAAATATCGCGGCAAACTAAAAACCAACCATCACAGCCGATTCATTCACATCTGCTCAGTGGGGCGACAAGGACAGGGCTTTAGGTGGGAAAGAGGGCAGAAAAAAGTTCACTCTCCCCTGCCGGGTGCCAAGAGAACGGGACAGGACTCAACTTTGCCGGAGCCGCAGCTGTGGCAAGTTGCCCATTTGATTGCCTTTTATTCTTTAGTAGGGGACTTTATGTTACCTACTGATCTCTCAATCTACCATTGCTTTGACTAGAATGTTGCCTTTGAGAGCTACTGACAGCAATGTATATTCATGTGTTCATTTTAGTGAAATTTAATGGCCTACAGAGAGATTTTGTAAGAACTTTAGATTTACTTCAAATCATTCTGTTTCATTGAAATTTCTTATCATTATTTATAATAGGAACTGAACATTCTCAGTTGACCGTTCAGACTTTTGTGAAGTTTCAGTATGTTAAGTGTTTAAACTGAAATGCATGCAATTATTAGCAGCTAATGTTTGATGAACAAGAATTTCAAAGTTTGATTTGTCCTCTAATGCATTGCTTACCTTTGTCCCTTTCTTTCCCACTCCCACTGTGGGCCCTCCCTACCCCACCCTCCCCGTGCGACTGCACCCTCTGTGTCCATCCCTACCCCACCCTTCATTCCGCAGTGCTACGGACCGACCATGGGTGACTGGAGCTTTCTGGGTAATATTTTAGAGGAAGTCAACGAGCACTCCACGGTGATCGGCCGGGTGTGGCTCACAGTGCTGTTCATCTTCCGCATCCTCATACTGGGCACGGCGGCAGAGTTCGTGTGGGGCGACGAGCAGTCCGACTATGTTTGCAACACGCAACAGCCTGGATGCGAGAACGTGTGCTATGACGAGGCCTTCCCCATCTCCCACATCCGCCTGTGGGTGCTCCAGATCATCTTTGTGTCCACGCCGTCTCTGGTGTACGTCGGCCATGCTGTGCACCATGTGCACATGGAGGAGAAACGTAAAGAGCGAGAGGAGGCAGAGCTTAGCCGGCAACAGGAATTGAGCGAGGAGCGTCTGCCTCTGGCACCCGACCAGGGAAGTGTCCGCACAACCAAGGAGACCAGCACCAAAGGCAGCAAGAAGTTTCGCCTGGAGGGCACCCTGCTGAGGACCTACATTTGCCACATTATCTTCAAGACACTATTTGAAGTGGGTTTTGTGGTAGGGCAGTACTTTCTTTATGGCTTCCGCATCCTGCCACTGTACAAATGCAGCCGATGGCCCTGCCCCAACACGGTGGACTGCTTTGTGTCTCGCCCAACGGAGAAGACCGTCTTCATCATCTTCATGTTGGCTGTGGCCTGTGTCTCGCTCTTCCTCAACTTTGTGGAGATCAGCCACTTGGGTCTGAAGAAAATCCGCTTTGTCTTCCGTAAGCCTGCCCCAGCTCCAGCCCAAGGCGAGGGCACAGCCCCGCCTCTGCCGCCACAAGGAAAAGGTCTGTCCCCGCTGGCTGTTCCTGCTTTGCAAAGAGCAAAAGGCTACAAGTTGCTAGAGGAGGAAAAGGTTCCACCTGTAACTCACCTCTACCCTCTGGCTGAGGTCGGCATGGAGGCTGGCAGAGGGACTCCACCCTTCCAGACACTGGAGGAGAAGGTGGAGGAGGTGCTGCCCATGGAGGACATCTCTAAGGTGTACGACGAGACTCTGCCTTCCTACAGTCAAACAACGGGGACAGGGGAAGTGACGTTACATGAAGAAGAGGTTGAGGAGGTGCCACCACCGGAGGTGGAAGCAGAGAGAATAGAGGAAGGTCTAGATGAGGATGCAGAGGGAGAGGAAGCAGAGAACGAGGAGATGGAAACCCCTGCTGAGGCAGAGGTGGAGGCGACGGATACGATAGAAGACACCAGACCACTGAGTCGACTGAGCAAAGCAAGCAGCAGGGCCAGGTCAGATGATCTCACCGTATGAACCCGTGAGACAAAGCACATGCATGCCTTCACACATTCAACATCAGGGAGAGCATACACCACTAACTCAAAGCAGTGCATACTTTTACACAGGCAGGCCAAAAAGTGGATGAAAAAGAAAAAAAAATCGACAGGGATAGAGAAAAACCTTTGAGGGTGGAATTCTGCAGAAAGGACCCTCAATAAACAAAATAAAAATAAAATAAACAAAAAAGTCAGAGTGTTTGAGATCAAATGGAACATAAAAGTAGGGTTTAAAGAGGAGATTTTTTTTACTAAGTGTGTACTTATTTAAAAAGAAAAATGGGGAAATGTTTTTACTTGATGGAAATCATTTTCAGTTTTTAGACATCTTTTCTATTGAAAGAGTTATAGCTATTTATAATGGAGAAATAGGTTACTTGTATAAAAGGCTTGAGTTGATAGGGAAAGACTACTAGAATGTCTGCAAATCGATGCTTTTGCTGTAGATGGACGATGACTTTTCTATTTAGACAGTGACAAAGTGTAAAGGCAGCCACACTGCTGTTGCTGAGAAACATACTGCATAGAAACACACAACATCTGGTAAAGTTTGCAGATATTTAAAGGCAAAAAAGTCTGATTTAGGTTCAGAGGGCCGTACTTCTTTTGCACATTCAGAGATCTCAACTCTGCAAGGCCTTTAACCCTCGTAACACCTCATCTACGGATCCATTTATACAAGATTCTTTCAAGAGAAGAGGGATTTGCATCAGTTTCAGAGCATTTCTCTCCTTTTTTGTGTTCACATACTAGGTGGTAAAAGCTAGAGCAGAGTTAGTCAGAGTAAAATCAAGAGAAAAATTACCACATGTTGGATGTCTTTTTCAATGTGATTTGCATCTTTTATTTTAGATCTGCTTATGTTCTGTAGCCGTTCAAAAAAGAGGAAAACCTGTGTACTGTGATATCAGCTGTCCATCAGAGAGAGGACTATAGTAGTGACCTCAAGCCAAATCCTCTCTGCGTGCTGTACAAATAGGCGTCCGGGCGATAAAGATCATGCAGCATCAGCACAAGCTATTGTTGGGGGCACGACAATAAAAGAAACCACGCTCATCAATGAAAACAGGCATCCTTGACCCAGGAAATCAATCCTTTGACTCGTTTTCATTTACACATTGGTATTCATCATTACACAACAAGGGCAAACTACAAAACGCATGAAGTTTTAGAGGATTAGTGTGCTACTTTAAATTAAATTAAATACAGCATTACTAAAACAGCTGATTTCAGATAATTGAATGGCTAGAGGAAATGAAGTTTTATAAGATAAGACTCATCTATTCTCACAAACCTAACAAAGCTAATACAAATAGAAATTTTGAGGAGCAATCTTTTCAACGTAATTACTTTGCTAATAATAAATAAGGGTTTTAAAACAGAGTGAACACAAGTTTTGGCCCCAGATTTACCACAAATCTTTAAATTCTCCATTTTTTTTTTTTTTTTCATGCTGTACCACTATGGGTGTCTTATCTGTAACTGTGCATTCCCAATTGTAAAATTGTAGAAACTGGATGTATTGTTTTTGAGTCTTCTGTGAAGTTCATGTTTTTCTTTGCTTTCCTTTTTTTTATTTTTTTATTTTATTTTTTTTTTTAGATAATAAGAGGTCTTTCACTCTGAGTCACCTGTTACATCAACTCAAATAGCATATTCATAAAGCAGAATTTGGTCATATTTGCAGAACTCATAGTGTTGATACTGTCAAGGCTGGGATGAGAATAAATATTTCTCACATAGAAAGGCAACTGTTGTCCCCCATGTATACCCTACCCTCCTCCTGCTCACTATTTTCTGCACATCTTTGTGATCCAATGCTGAAACAAGTCAAAAGTGCTCAACACTGTAATGCTAGAAAGGATGACACTGGGTCTTTTTTACATTAATATGGCTGGTAATGTATGATTTTTTTTTTTTTTGTACTTTGAAACTGTTGCATTACCTATATGTTTGTAAGAAGACACAATGATTAATATTTGGGGGGTGGGAGGGGAATCATTTTTACTAACTTGTAGTCTTCTCTGATGATAGATTCTTTTGAAATGTGAATAAATACAATAAAAAGCCCCGCATGGTCAAGATGAGTTGTTCTGCACAAACACACTATGTCACATGGTAACAATGTGCATTTTTCTGTAATAATGATCGACGTATATGACAGAAGGTCCGAAATGGTTCTGTTTTTTCTCTCCGTGTCCCACAATGAACATATTCTGTGCAAAATGGGGACATCGACTCCAGAAAACAAAGCAAAGTTTCTGTAAAGCTGCTAAAGTGGAAGCAGTCTGCTGGCTTAAACGCCTCTCAGGCACTCAGGGAGGAAGAAGTCTTTACTCCAAAGGCAAGATGACAAAATACATTTTGTCATATATATATATATA
>NW_015113918.1:32359-36614 GCF_001443285.1 Poecilia latipinna | reverse complement strand
ATAAAGTAATGTATGTAATGTGAATTAAGTTATATTAAGACTTGTTTACTGCCGTTATTATCAGGCTTAAAAGCAACCAGACAAAAAGTAAAACCGTGATTAGAAAAACAATAAAACTGCAAGTAATATTATCACCACAAGAGGGCAGTGTTTTACAGCTAAAACACCCGTCACCCAACAGACCACCAGAGACCTTGTTACCTGTCATACACAGAAATAATCTTCCTCATGGTCACTTTGAGTGGATTTCATTTGCCATCATTTTTCCATTACTGTAGACAAAACATGGAAATAGAAACGCAAAAGCCATAATATCATTTAACTTGTCTGATTTTTGTTGGTGTAATCATGTAAAAATCAGCTGCTGACATCCACACTGACACCAGTGTATTGCTACTACAAGTGCTACTATTAAGATTAGTATTTTACATAATTTTACATTAGAGTGACTCCAATTTATTATCATTTTTTCTGTTTCTTTGCCATAACTCAGCACAGTGAAGGAGAGAATGTTGATGTCAACCAAATACATATTTCTGCAGTGATATTTTGAATATGAATGTTCGTGACCAGATTCAAAATATGCATTTTGAATATGGTTCACATAAACTGGCTCACATACTAGTAGATGGTATGTGAGCCTTCCACTGGGAAGGGGGACATAAAAACTACTATTCAGACCATATCATAATTCATTTCCTACAGAAATACAGCAAGACTCCATGATTTAAAAACAGAACCTTGACAAGTCGCAAAATCTGAAGTTTCATGTTAATTCTGGAGATAGATGTGTTCACAGTATGTTTTTTAAAGAATACAACACTGTTTGAAATGTATTTATTTTTTCAAAGGCAAAAAAGTCAGAGCTTGCTAAGAATGAGTTACTGCTCAAAAAACAGGGTTGATAAATTAATGCCAGGCTGAACTGCTTGAAGATAAGATGCTCAGAATTGAAATTAAAATATGTTTGTGTTTATGTTGACTTCATTATGTTCTTATTCTGTCACGTTGATAATACACTTGATTTGTTACAGCTAACAAATCTGAGAGGAAGTGAAGATAAAACATTAAGTTGGAAGTTGAGTCAACAGGTTTTCTTTAGCTAAGCAGTTTGAGATTTCCAGGAATGGGAAACTAGTTGAGAAGATATTTTCTAATTGATGCATATGGTGGAATCCATGTTGAAAAAAAAAATCCCCATGTGTATTTACAAATAATCATTTCTAAATACCACTCCATGAAACAAACTGCTGGATCCTTCTGCTGTGTATATTCGGAAACTGTTGTTTTTAGAAGAGCAGACTCAAAAATGTCCAATCAAAGAAGAGTATCACAAGTACAGGTGGGATCAATCTGCTGCAGCTTCTGTGTTGCGCTCATGAAACAGGCAGGACTTCTATTTTGGCACCCTGCACAATGCTGGCTTCTATTATGAGCCCCCGCTATTGTTTGAGCTCCACTTCCAATCCCCCCTGATTGGGAGTGACATAAGGTCACTTGTATTGCTAAAAGCAGTTAGCCTGCTTCCTAATCTTTGTCCATGATCAAGTCCTGACCAAGGTTTTTAAATTTGCAAATGTAATATGGTTAAATACTATTCCTAGATCTAACTTCCAATCTAAGAGATACAGGGATACAGCAAAGGTAAGAAATAACTAAAACCACAAAGGACCGACTTATTTGTACCAAAGATTTGAGAACTGTGCCATTGACATTATTCCTGATTATTGCTAATAATCATAAATTTTCTGCGTTTTTACAGTAAAAACACTGCAGATGTAAAAAAAAAAATTAAGTTCAAAATCTAAAATTGTGGTGGACTGGGACTTAAATAACTGCCCTGGGCTTTTTTCCATAACAGGCCCATAGCCTGGACCATCAGTCACCAAGAAGATATCCTGATGTTTGAGTGGTATGTTGGTGCAGGTTCACCTTTAAGGTGAGTGGTGAGCAGCACCAACGCAGTCTTTAAAGCCAGGTGTGTATTGTATTGAGCTGTGGAAACGGCGTGGTGCGGACTTCTATAATCCTGTTGTTCCTCAAGCGTCGAGTAATTGTTTTCAGGATTCCGGTTGGGTTGGTGGTCTCGTTCTGCTCTCTAGGAGTGCGTGTGGTCAGTCACTCGTCGTGGGAGTGGGGTTCTTAATCTAGATCCTGAGTTGTTTGGGACTTGGCGGTGGATTGTTGATGGCTTCCCCCCCCTCCTCTTCCTGCCGCTTCCTGAATGTTCGTGGTGCCTGGGGAGCGCAGCCAGGTCAACGCCGTTGTTGTGTCCTTGTTTTGTTTCATGCCCTTTTCAGCTGGGTGTCATTACCCAATTAATAATTTATTTTTATTCAGGTCAGGTTTCAACTGTTCATGGTGAGTCCTTATAATTTTTCAGGATGTTTATGTACAGTTTGTAGTTTTCTTTTGTATGTAGGTTTAATTTGTCAGCTGTTCCTTTATCAACCATCACCAAACATGGAGAGGCCAGCAATCCAGCTGGCAGCCCAGATTCCGCAGGCTCAAAGAGAACAACTTGACCAGCAAACTGCCAGGGGGAGGGCTAGCAATGAACTTCATAGTGCCACTCGATACCCGCACAACTCCGGATCTCGCATTTTTACCATCCCCGTTAATGCTTCTGGCTGGTGAGCAACTGCTTGATGGCATCTCCATAAGGCCTCAATAACTGGGCCTGGTGTCTGCACCACCACAGGATGCTCAAAAAGGGAGTGGCCATGGGCACCAAACAGCTCTCGGTAATAGCGGCAAATTACATTCATCCCTAGAATACCAAGAATTGAAGGCTCCACAGAAGGGGGATCCCTTACAAGTATTCCAAGGTGTGTCTATGTTCTGGGGTTTTTCTGTTTTTACTGTGTTTTCCTGGTTATGTTCAGGGTTTATTTGTGTTCCATGTAGTTCCCCGTGTCCCCTGTTTACTTTATCTTCATGCTCCCGCCTGCCTGTGAATTCGTCCAATGCCACCAGACCACATTTCATGACACGGTGATCTAGTACTTTATGACATAGAGCCAGCTAGCTTCAAATATCCAATATATGGAATTTGCAGCCCATTGGCTGCCCGTAGTTGCAACCAATGGCAGGATAGGATCCTATTGGCGCCGAATGGTTCAAAGTGCTTCCTAAAACAACTTTCTGTGATGGTGGAGACCACTGACACAGTATCTAGCAATCAAGGGACCATTGCTCCACCCATGTTAATCTTTATGGAGGGACAAGAGGCCATCAAAACAAAGAATCCGCCTATCCATGAGCCCAAAAACTCTCCTCCTGAACTTTGGCTCCCCAGTTCAGGGGGTTCTAGTTTCCCTGTGAAGCTGCAGCATGAGAGGGCCCAGAGACAGAGTAGGTATGGCCAGAAAATGGGTCTTGCTCCCCATCACACTCACTGGCATAATGGCCAAACTGATTACACCTTTGACATGTAATACTACTACGAGGGGGCCTAGCAGTTTGGCGTGGAGCTTGAATGGGAGCCACTGTCTTAGTCATCTGATTAAGTTGTTCTTGTTGCCATCACTTCACTAAACTCTGGAATTGACAAAGCAGGGGTGCAAGCACTACTTCGAACCTCATATTGGAGGCCATGAATAGATGGAAGGGAGAAACTACATTCCTGATAAGCAGTTGGCAGCCCCTCCCGCTCCCATGTAAGGGCCTCAGCAGGCATCTGCAATGATGTAGCAGCTGGACTGTCACAAATAAATTGCTCCCAGGGCGTTACCCATAGTGAGACATGAAAAGAATGCTATAAAAGAGAACGTTTCAACTCCCTAGGTAGAGCGCTGTCTCTGCGTAGACAGCGTTCTATAAACTGGTCACAGAGAAGGACTGCAGCATTAGACATTCATTCCGCCAGGCATACTCTGTTCAACCTGTTCCATAAGAGAAGTGAAAACTCCTGTAAGGTTTATACTTCTTGTTGTTAAAAGAAAGCTTGCTGTAAAGCAGAGGTTCCCAAACTCTGGGGCGCACCCCCTGCTGTAAAGTTACATATGGCTGCATGCAGCCATTCAGTTCCCAAAGGATGTCCAAAATCCGAGTTGGATCTTGTCAATCCAAGCAGAGTTTAACATAATTTAATAGTTATAAACTTTGTAAAGTTCTTAAAATTTTCTGTGTACAGTAAAGAAAAAAAATGCAATTAATGCTGAGGAACTACACACATTAAATTCCACTTAACGCAGCAAAAATCACACACTAGTGCACGCACACCCCCCCCCCACCCCCACACCCCCCACCCCCA
>NW_015113918.1:6360-29112 GCF_001443285.1 Poecilia latipinna | reverse complement strand
TACCCCTTATGCCGTAAAAATCACCACCTCCATGGCCACCTCCCCCCCCCCCCCCCCACACACACACACACACACATCATGCTGAGATCAAAGGACCAAAAAGGATTTGTAATTTCCCAACATTTATCACATGATCATATAAGAGCAGATCACAGGTGCCTAATTGCTACTGTAGTGAGTGCATTCCTGGATAATTTGAAAAAGGCTTTACAAGGTTAACCTTCAAGGGAGAACAGTAACAAGGAAACCTTTACTCTGAAGCAAAAACACAAAATTTACCATAGAAAATGCAGGAAAGGTCTAGGTAGGACTTGTTTATAACGGGGCCATTTTATTTGGATACCAGAACAGAGGAGACGTTTGGCTTAAACCAGTCCATTCAGAAAAGAAACCTTATAAAAGCCGTGAAGAACTGAGCTAAAGGTTTCATGATTTGGGTATGTTTTGTTGCAGCAGGACATGCCCTGATTGTCTTCATCTGTGTCCAATATTTATCTTAGATTAAAAAAAGAAACTGAAGCAATAAACAATGAACCAAACAAGCAAAAGTCCTGGCTAGTCAGAGCATTTAGAGCTTAATTTCAAAGACATTCTGCAACTGCAATGAAGGAAACCAGACAATCCCTCACAGTGTTCCTCAAACTGAAATCTCTACAACAGGGGTCCCCAAACTACGGCCCGCGGACCAGATCCGGCCCGCCTCCACATTTGGTCCGGTCCCCTGAACAATACCAGAGGGCATTCAGATTTTTTTTTTTCATTTATTGTATTTTCCGGTTTATATGTGGATTTTTCTTCAACCACCAGGGGGCTCTTTAGCAGGAAGTGTGTCCTGTAAACTGTGGGTGTTTTGTTTTGCATGGTGCATTGCTGCCATCTGTTGGACTTTTAGGGAACTGCTTGACTTTTATGTTATTTAATCAGTATGGTTGTTTGCTAACGGTAGAGCAGATGAACACACGTGTCTGTTATGAACGCCGCATTCCAGGTTGAATTCTTCGAAGCGATGCCTGTAAGTAGCAACTAATACTTCAAAACGATCCTTTATGTTAACATATGAGAAATTAATATGTTAAAGTTACATTCCCTCAATGCTATATATACTAGTCAGTCCCAGTGACCGTTTCACTCATGGTTTTTGCCCATGTGCTTTCTGGGTAAAAAATCAATCGAGAAACGCACCCCCCTGCCCCCGTCAACAATTTCCGGCCCCCCACCAGAGAAGGGAAAAGTTATGTGGCCCTCACAGGAAAAAGTTTGGGGACCACTGCTCTACAAGAAGCCTCTCAGTCTTTTTTCAGCCTTCCGAGACAACACCATCTGTAACCTGACTTTACAATGCATTCTTAAGCTTTATTGTTAGTAAGTGAGCTTCATGTCAAAGATCAGGACATGCATGTATTCCTATTTGTTTACAGTAACTACAATAGGCATATGCATTAACCATGATTCTTTATTGGTGGGAAAATGAAGCAAGCTCCTTATATATCTGAAATAAAGCAGGTGCTGGGTGTCCTGTTCTCGGAAGACACTATCTCTCCAGGATGCTTCAGGCGTGAGCAGCCAGCACCTGTTTCAACAGAGCTGATAACAGACTGGGGAAAATCTACATAAGGCTGAGAGAAAGCTGAAAGAGGAAACCAAATGCACAAAGCAACACTGTCTTTGAGATTAACAAAAGATTACATAATAAAATGTGAAAAACAAAACAAAAACAAGCAAACATAAAAAAAAAAAACAGCGTGGTCTTAACATGGAGTCATGAAGGCCACCTTTTGTAACATTCAGGTGACAGGAAGAAAGACCGTCAAGTTACACATTTACAGCCAAGAAGATAATTGACATCCACCTGCCTATCACTCTAGGGGGATTCTCAGCAACTGACTCAACAGTTGAAATTTGTCCTCAGTCATATGGCCCTTATCTGGACCTCTGTGAACATTGCTAACGCACCGCAGTCATAGAGATCTCATGGAAAATAATTGGAAGTCATGGTCCAATGTTGTTTTTGGGAAACATGCAATCCCGACAGCCGTTACCCAGAGCATGTAGAGGCCAAAACATAACTTATTACAGTTCCAAAACCCAAACTGACACTGGAATAACATGTAATTACAAGAGTTGGATTAAGGCCTGCAGCCGACCTCATGTCCAAGTGTGATTGACGTCAACTACCACACTCATCCGTACCAAGGTAACTGGTAGTAAACATCCCATTTTTTTTACAACACTTATTGATAGTCAAATAAGTGAACACAGTTATCCCTGATTTTATGTGTGCATAAAAACGTTGCAATAACTGCGCTATTTAAAGTTAAGCACATTTTTATACTGTTTATTTTTAAACATTCTTCTGAAGGCAGATTTTCACAAACTGGCATCATTTAAGACATCACTCGCCTATTTTGTATGTGCAAAATGCATCCAACACAGCTTTCACACTCACACCCAATGAGACTTTGTGCCCCTCCTCCTCTGGCTGCGAAAGACTTGAGCTTTAACGTTGATTTCTCCATTGTTTCCCACAAATAACCTTACAGAACTGATGTAGAACTTGCTGGAGAATATTTCTGCTTGTCGTCTTTGCATCAGTTTTGGCTGATAAGGTAAAAATCACTCAGATGTCTCGGGTAACGCATTGAGTTTCACTATTGTAACACTTGTTTGTCGGAGGTTTGCTCTATTTCCACATGAGGGCAGGGTTGGTGTAATATCAATTACAAATCCAGCCCACAGTTTAGTTTGAAAATTCTATATCATTGGATGCCATGATCTATGGTCTCAGATACTTTTAGCAAGGCTTAGAGCTGCAGTGTGAATAAACAGTGCAGCGGTCTTTGTATGATTCTGCACGTGGGTTAAATGACTTCTCAACGTGAACCCTGATCTCTCTCTGACTATTTCTGGATGTGGTGTTTAGACAAAGTTTTTTGCCCTGATATTTACAGAGTTCTTCAGAGCACTTAAAAAATAAAAAGCCTCACTTTCTCTTCGAGTGACCAGCAAATTACTCATGTAATTATTATGAACGGCTGCCATGTGGCATTGCTCTCTCTTTCTTTTCTTTTTTAAGTCAACCTTCCCTGGCTTACACCATTTGGTTTCATTCAAACAGATATGCTGTTCGGCTAGTTATAAGTCTGACTAAAACAATCCTCAGACAAGCATGGCTGTGCTGTGACCTTTTCACTAGGCACACAGGTCACATGCTGCTCTACTGATAATCCTATGCTAACGCTCTCAACCTCATACAGATGTTTTCTTCCACTGTGTGGTATTTCTTGGTGTAATTAAAGTTTTACGCCTCCACAATCGATTTCAGCCTTACAAGTGAAGGAGAAAACACTGTTGTATAAGTGATATTTCACAGTAATCAAACATGAAATGGGATGAGGAAGATGTGCAACAAAGGTCCTGCACTCGGCAATCAAATGCCTGGATGGCAGCATTCACTTTATGGGAGCAGTGAATTAACCATGGGAACCACAGGATGAGCATTTTTCAATTAGGTAGAATGGCTTATTTCACAAAACAATAGGCAGAGCTGGGGAAGTATGCTTTATTGTCAATGTAAAGGATTCAATGCATTTTAAAGTGTACAAACATACATACACACACATTACTGTGACACCCAGGCCCAAATACCAAAGGTTATTTCTTTTCATTGGAAAGAATGTGGTACTTTGTTTGCCAATTCAAAAACTTGCTCCTTCTGTCTCAGTTGTTGACCCCTTGGGAATGACCCTTCACCCACCTTGCCTGCTGGAGGAGGTCAGAAGGTCAAAAGTGTCCGATGGCAGAAACAGTGCATGGAAGCTTTCACTCTGTCAGGCTCTCTCAGGGCTTGCCACCATGTGTGAGCGTGTGTGCGTGAACGTCTGGATGTAGTGTGACGTACTTTGAGGTCCCCTGGACTTGAAAAAGTGGAACAACAGGTCAGTTACCACTTACCACCACTGAGATGATTACAGCAAGGTTCTGAAGCTGTTTGTTTGTGCTGTGAATGTTGTAAAACTGAATGCACATTTCAACGGCCTCCTGAAAAAAAACCACAAACCACACTGAGTTTCTCAGTAATCCTACAGTGAGCGCAGCGCATTACTGCTCACAAAGGGCAAAGAACATAAGTTTCTGTAACCACACATCTTGACCAGTGCAGACAGGTGTGGCTTCCAGGCTTCACTAACATCACAGACAGGAGACAGAAATGCAGGTGTGCACTTCCTTGTTGATGGACTACAGAAGACCACCCGTACTGTGGCTCACTTTCTTTCTGTAAAGTAATCTTAGATGTGAAGAGGGGTCTTTGGTAGCATTTTTTAATGTTCAGAAACTCCTAAAACACCTGTGCAGTGTTTTAGGTTACTTTTCACAACAGGTTTTTATTTCCTAAAGCTTATTTTACAGTACTGTAGAAACATTGAGTTTGTGCAAGAGATCAATTAAAGCTGAGGTGGCTCAGCCTCCAACAACAGGCATGCAAAAGCAGAAGAGCTGTACTGTTTCTGTCTTTCCTGAGAAGCTAAGAATAGACAGATCATTTGAATCAATTTTCTGTTGAAACGCTAAGTTGAGCAATCGTTTCCTGCCGAGTATACTTGAGCTAAAGCTTTATGAAAAAACTCCAAGCAAACTTCTGGCCCCTTTGACAAACAGAAGCAGCTTGGCAGAACATAATAAGACAATGTCTTATTGTGAAATGCAAACCAGTTGTATTTGTTCAGTCGTCTGCGTTTGACTGGCTTCCCACACTTTTTGAATGAAACCTTCCTGAACCTGAACGGGAAAATACTAACCTTGCACTGAAACATGCATCGCTGAAAATCAGTCGACTTTTGTCATCTGAAGGGAGAGTTCATGACACAAGCTTGCATTTTCATTGCCAGATCAAAATAACAATAAGCATAGGAATGTTCCCACAGATCAGCTTGTATCATTTCCATTTTAACCGTGTCAGGAGGTCATTTGATGTTGACTTATTTCAGAACGCATCTTTTCAGAATGCATGCAAAGAGGAAGAAGAAAATAAAAGTGAACTTTGTCCTTAATTCTTATGAAGGTTGCATATGAAATGAGTTGTACTGCACAGAGCTTGGAAAAACAACAACAACAAAAAAACATAGATGAAAGGTGGAAAGAGATGGCCTCCGGAGGGCTAAAACCTTCACCATTCCCCTGACAGACTAACCTGAAAACTAAAAAAGCCGATTACTCACACCCTCCTACAACGACAGACATCACGGCTCTCACTTCCTGTGTGGAAAGCAATTTTTCTTTTTTTGAATGTGTGTGGGGTTCCAATCAAGTGTGAGCTGAAGAAGTGGCAGTTATACCAGATGTTGGTGGTGCAAGAAAAAGCTGTTAATATACGATACTAAAAATATAGAGGAATTTGTTGCATTTCTAATTTAGCAGAGCGAACAGATAAAGAAGAAATCAGAGAGCTGCTGGACCCTAGACAGGTAAGAAAAAGAATGATGCAGCTTGTTGTTTTATGGTTAGACTGTAAGATCATTTTTGAGTTTAAACATACTTGCTTACTTTAATTACATGCAACGATTTGAGTGTGTAAACTCTTGTATGCTTTAAATGTAAATAAAAAAGTGTTTTAAGTGATCTAGGAAGATCACTACTGCTCATCTAAACTCAGATTTTTCATTTAAAAAGAGACTCTTTAGAAATAAGCTCTAGTGTGAATACCTTGATGCAGTTAAATGTGCTTTGCTTTTAGGTGATTGTGATGGCGAATTTCTTAAGATATTGCAGCATCAACTATTTGTTGATATGTTGCATCTTCTGGATTTTCTGGCCAGCAGGTACAACTTCCTTATGAATAGATCACGAAAGACGATTATATGTGCAACGCTGTTTAAAACTTTTAAACCATTATTATTTGTTTCATGTTGCATTAACAAGAAGCCTGACTTTCTTGTAATTCTGTAAATTGGTCTTTTAGTCGATAGTTTTCAGATGTCCATCAAGTTTTTCTTTAGACTCTAGTTTATTTTGAGAACCGAAGAGATTCATCGTCCCTCGGTTGTTTGACTCTATGTCAACATAAGTTTAGCTCTTTAAGAGTGAAGTTGTTGGTGCCAAACCTTTGTTTAATGGTTTCAGATGTGTTTCGTTTGATCTGTTGGCTTTGGTTAAGAGATAAACAACACATTTTGACATGAAGGCAGATTGGCCGGTAACAAAATGGCTGAGGGATCCAATTGAAAATCTGTTTCCTGTTAAAATTGATAGAAACTGGCAAAGTGCTGGATCATCCCTTGACGTTAGGAGCTGTATTATGCCGCGATCAGTTATACTTAAGAGTATAACTACTTAAACGATAACCTAAAATTAAAAAAAAAAAAAAGCACAAATAAAATGTTTTCTAAACACATCTAAAGCAAATACTAATCAAGATGACTTTAAATGGTTGAAAGAGAGTCAGGCTCCTTGGAAACTAAATATTTAAATGGCTGCTTTTTGTGTAAAACGTTTGATCATAATATCTTTGGTTTTACTTATCTAATAGTTGCATTGTTTGAACCGATTTGTTTTAGTTTTACTTTTGCTTCTTTTTCCTACTTCTGTGATTGACTATCGTTTCCATATTTTTGTTCTGTTGCGGTTTTGGTTTCTCCTGCCTTCTTCGCACATCATTCTCCTCTTGTGATTTAAGTTCTGTCAGGAAATGTCTGTTTCATTTTTCATTCATCAAGAAGTAGGTGATACGTTGACACGTTGTTTTGTTGTCTGACATAATGGGGAAGTGAAAGAAAGTCAACCAAGATGTCAGGAAGACAAATGAGGAGTTTGAAAAGTCTGGTTAATCTTTGAGGAAAACTTTCCAGATTCTTGAATGTACCGTGTTCATGTTTTCAGACATGATGGGAATGCCCAACTTCATACCCCTCATCAAGGAGGCTCTGTGTCCCAGAGATGAACATGTCATGACAGAGTCATTATCCAGAAAAATGGACAAAGAGATATGTCATTATAAGAGATATGTCCTCCGGTCAGATGTAATAATAATAATAATAATAATAATAATAATAATAATAATAATAATCGATTTAATTTGTACTGCACTTTTCATTAGAAAAAATCTCAAAGTGCTACACAGTGCAACTAAAATTGTAGATAAAATCAACATCATAAAAATCATGTGGAGGCAGAATAGGCTTGCTTAAATAAAAAATAATTTAAGCCTCTTTTGAAGTGAACCAGTGGTTGCGGAGCTCTCAAATCATCCGGGAGAGAGTTCCAGAGACGGGGGGCAGCCACAGCGAATGCCCGATCTCCCATGGTCCTTAATCTGGAGCGAGGAAGGTGTTGTGATATTGTGCAGGAGAAACTGGCACACTTCATGAAATAGATGGTATCATGAAGAAAGAACAATATGTGGAAATACTGAAGTAAGATCTACAGACACCAGCTAAGAAACTAAAGCTGAAGTGTAAGTGGCTCTTCCTAATGGACAATAACCAGGAGTAGAAGGCCAAAGTGGTTACAGAGGGATTTAAGGACAAAAGTGTTAATGTTTTGATTGAACTATCACAAATCCCTGGTCTCAAGCATATCAAGAACGAACATGCATCACATGAATTCCCAGGAATCTCATGTGATGCATGTTCATTCTTGATCAGTCGCAGTCTCTGCATGTCCAACCTGGTTATAAGGAGCAAACTAATGTCTGCACTGATGAACCAATGTTTGAGTTATTATTAATCAAAGGCAGCTCCAAACACATTCATTTTTAGGCTTCATTTACAGGAACTCATTGTTTCACAATTTTCTAGTTATAGTTAACTGCTACGCTATACTATAGATTAAACCATACTGCAGATACTTGAGCTTTACTGACACTCATGTATTTTTGTGCAATGTATTGTGTGTTGAAGAAGTGCTGACTGATAAAACAGTAAATTTTGAATCTTGAGATGGTTGTAGAGGGATAGCCAACATATATGACCCAAGTCATGCAGCTGGCAGTGCTAACTAGAAAATGTATGTAAATTTAGGATATTTAAGACATTCATAAATAAATATTTCACATATTCTTTCTCTCAAATATTTTTGTTAATTCTGACTGTCTTTAAACAACAGACGTTTGGTCTGACTTGAGAATGAGAAAAAAGGTGTCTGTATCTTGCACATAAACATTTAGTTACATTTAGAAAAGCCCATTGAAGTCCATTTTTAATTAAAAATTAAACTTTTAAATTTTTTTCACCCTGATGTTACTCTGATTGTCCTTATTGTTATTAACTGTGGTATGTTAACTATGGTTATGGTCAACCCTACGTAGTCTGAGTGATAATCTTTTTATACGTTTTCATCACTGTTTGTGGTTTGTTTGTTCAACACGGCTTCTCGTTTGTTTTTACATTTGTTTTCCTTTTTCAATATCATTATTAATTCTGACTCAGTGCTCAGTGCTCGTCTAATGACGTCCTTTTCTTTCCTCTTCTTTCGCACAGAAGCAAAAACAGTCACACAGGCGGCAGGCAGCAGAGTGATCCTGAACTGCACTTACTCAGACAAAAATATAACCATGGCAACTTGGAGTTTTAATGGAAAGGATCTTATCTCCTTCCGCAGAAATGGAAAAACAATTAAGTTCAATGAAAGTGTCCGCCTTAATGTAGATATGTCTGAATTAGAAAGTAAGCGATATGCACTCATCATAAAAGACGCTCAGAAGTCACATGAAGGAAACTACACTTGCAAGATAACTACAAATTCAGGACTTTTTGATGAGATCCAGGAGCTTATAATTACAGGTCAGTAAAATCTGTTTTAAATCACCCATTACAATCAGGAACAGGAAAGAACAGGGATTAAAGTGCATAACTAATTAAAGTTGTTAAACAGTTAAACTATTTTTAAGGGTGTTTTTTTTTCATTCTGGTATTTGGTTCTTTCCTCACCAAAACCTTACGGGAGATTTTTTTTTTTTTTCAATATGGATGATAAGTGTAACACTGTCTCACCAAAGCATAATTAGAAATGTTTTAGTTTTTTTTAAGAAACCACAGGGCGTGAATACAACTTCTAAAAATATTTAAGAAAAAACAAACAAACAAAAAAAAAATACATCCCACACAAACACGCAACAAACGTTTTATAATTACACAAGAACCAGAAGGAAACTAAACTGAATTGCTGCCTCCCCCCCCTCTGTTTTTCATTCACAGAAGAAAAAAGAAGCACCAACATACTGAATATTATCGTCATAGCTGCTGTCCCTTCTGTATGTTTCCTAATATTAATATGTGCTTTGGTCATTCTGAAACAAAGAAAAAAGTAAGTGCTTACTGTTGGAGTTTTGATCATGACAACAACGTCTTCCTGGATCGAAACTGAATTTCTATCTCTTTCACAGGAACAGATCTCCTTCAGAAATACGGGTAAATATAACCTTACAACTTATTAGTCATGTTTTACTCACTTTTAGGAACCAAAGTGTCCGGCACATTGTTTGCTCAATACTTCAGGAGAAACAGTGATTAAAGGAAGATGGTGTCACTTTGTACAATTCTTGTGCAACCTCCAAATAATTTATTTGTAAGTTTGCAAAAGGAAAACAATACTTGTATTATAAAAGGATAATATATGTTTTCCAGTCAATAAGCAAATCTTTACTTTGAGAAAAAGAGGGAAATATGAAGCTGAGTGCTTAGAATACATTACAATTTAAGGTGGGACATGGATTTCATAGCAGATAGTGAGAGATTTTACGAGCAGATTTTTTTCGTTCTTAATCATTTTAGGTCATCAAACCAGTCCCATCAGACAAGGTTAACTGGAGTAAATGCAAAATGTAGATTTCAAATGATGATTTTATCTATAAGTGCAAAGATGCGCTCCTCGCCAACCTGGCCTTGTTAAAATACTACGGACCTTGTTAAATTATGAAGTTACTATTGAGCATATTTCGCTTTCCACACCCATACCTACAGCCAGAGCTGCAGAATCAAGAAGTCCTTTAAATAAAACCTGTCTGACAAAAGGAAGTAGGCTAAAAGATTTTAAATAGCACGGCATACTGCCCCCATCAAAAGAGTTTTAAGAACAGATGAGAAGCAAAGTCTTTGACGTTAATTTATCTGCATTGGGTTTGCGTAAACATGAAACCTTTGAACCTTCTTAGGAATGGGGAGTCTGCAATAATTACTTAAACACTGGCTCATTCAGGAGATTACGCAAACATCTATAACGCTGCTGTCCTCCCTTGGCAAGAAAAGTTCAAAGAGTGCAAAGATTAATCTCAGATTAGCCTGAAAGCATCTTGATGACGACTAAAATTTTGGGGAAATTATTCGGTTGACTGACTAGAGCTACGTAGAACATTTTGGAAGATGTGCAACCTGCTATATCTGGTGTAATACCAGCAAACGTTTCAAAAACAGAACAGCATGCTGACTTTTATAGTGGTTTAAATGTGGTGATCTGAACCCTTTTGCTGCTTTATCATTCATAATTGATGAAAACAAGGATTCTGACTTCAAGCTAAAACTCCCAAAATTCTCAGTAAGTGAGAATATCCAGCTGACTTACTGGCTGAACTGAAACAGCTCTGTTATTAGGTCTGGATGCTTCCTTGTATAGAAAACCAAGTTGTTGTAGATTGCTTTTTTTTTTTTTTTTTTTTTTTACAAAAAAAAATTTTTTTTGAAATAGATTACAAATTCCATTTAATCTGTAATTTGAACTACTTAGGTTACCATTGTCTGATTAAAGCATTTGTAAAGGAGACATTACGTTTTTCTTGACCACCTAAAGCTGAATCATCTGACATCTGTTTTGTTCCTCTTTTTACAGCAGCAAAAGCAAGTGGAAGATATTTATGAAAACCATTTGGAAATTCAGCGCCGCCAAGCTTACCTTAACAAACCCTGATGTTGCTGCTGTTTACACTGCTGTCAGTAGAACGGCCCGAGGGACACGTGTTCTGAAGCCACCATCTGCTCTTAAATGCCCTCTTTATGGTGATAGCTATGACTCTCTGGCGAGGAAATGTGATATTTGTTTTTCCCAGGTTAAACAGAACAGGCTTCAGTATACCACGCCGTTCGCTCTGCGGCTTATATCAGTCATTGCTTTCCACAAGTATTTAAATTCATCACACTTTTTGGACTTTACATTACACAGGTTCTCTTTTCTTCCTAGTCAAAAGGGGTTTGTTATAAACCATGACCACTGAGTATTTTTGGATTTCACTAAAACCAGTGTTACCACTTCTCATCATCCTTTAAGCTTGGACTGAAACACAGCACACTCTGTAACCTTGGTGCAATAACTCTTGACACACTGGAAAATAGAAGATGTCAATGTCCTGCAGCAACATTCCCTCCTAAATGCCAGTCAAATATATAATTTTATCATTGACTGGGCAGATGTTACATCCAGTCAAACGATGCACAGTAATGCAGAGTAAGCCAGACAGTGTGGGTGTTAAAGACAAAAACACCCACACTGTTAAGGTGCAAACCAGGACCAGCGGTGGTTTTAAGATTTTCATTTATAACCAAACAATGCAGCATTTTCTTCCTGCTTCACATTTGTGCACTACTTTGTGTTGGTCTGTCACATATTAAAGGCTGTGACCTAAACTGTTCAAAGGTCGTGAATGCTTTCACAAATCAATGTGGAGTATAAAACAAGGAACCCTTTCAACAGCACAAAAATCCAGCTTATGAAACATAATTCCTACGTGTGCAGGTGAGGCCTCCTTTAACTCCATACAGCTGTCATAACAAGGAAACGAGTGGGCATTTCTGCTGAAGGACGTAATGCGTCACTGTAGCAGATATTAAGAGAGTTCAATGGAAATTTTTGAAATAAAATGTAACCGCCCTTCAAACTGTACCAGTCAAATTATTTTTAGTTATTTCCTTTTCTACAGGTATGAGATTGAACAAAGCAGAGGTATCAGAGTACAAAGAGTTGATGAAAGTTCTGTTTAATCAACAAAGACAGTGGGTTTATCTTTTAGGTTGTTGGTTGAAATGACGTTCCAGACAAAGACACATGGAATTAAAAAGAAGCTGATAGAAAACATTTATTTTGGAAAGCGGTACAAATAAAGTTAAAAGGCTCAATCACTGTCAGAACTGAAGCATTCTTTCATAACCTAACCTTGTTACAATCCCTATTTTTCCTTTTTCTGTCAACACACACCCCATACCAGACATATCTGGAAAACATTCAGAGGAAAATCTCATAACTTGTCCTGTGACCATGACAGCAAAGCTTGTGATGGCTTCCTCCCATGACTGTCAGTTGCTCAGTTGTGCGACTGATAGTTGCACAACTGAGCGCCTTCAATATTTAGACAGTTCGCCTACTTCACACTCGGTCAGCTGAAGCTCTCTCGTTATATACGTCTGTTCTCAAAGGGGTTGGGTGTTAAAAACAACAAAACGGAGGCAAGGGTCTGTTTTTAGGTCTGCCATTAATAAAGAAGGAAGCTACAAATACCAACACCTACAACAGAAAATAAGACAAGCCAAAGAACAAGTAAATGCAAACTCATGAAACGGAATAAAAATCAAAAAGCTGGAGCAGAATGAAAATTGTACAGCAAGATATGAGGGACAAAAAAATGATTACAAATGTTTATTTTTTTCTTCTCGCAGCTAATAAATAGAAAAACAAATATGAACAATGATATCATGTGTTTCTTAAGAATATTTCTTGCCTTGCTTACTAAAGATTGCAAAAGAAAAAACAACATGTCTACACATATATTTAGACATGATTTGAAACAGCAAAATGTCAGAACAAAACAGAAAGAAAGCAGAGAAAGTAGATTTTGCATGTTCCCATTTTTGCCCGAGGCTGAACAAAATCTATAAACTTAGAATGTAGGTTTATAACTTGGTGTTTAAAGAACACCAAGTTTTAAACACTGTAAGTGTAAATTGTTTTTCTACACACAGATCACACATTTATAAAACAAAAAATGAAGATCATACAACTTTGTCTCTTTGAAGTGGAACCAGATTTAGTTATAAGGCACTTGAATAAATTTAAAAAAAAAACTGAGTGATGTTTGCACTCCAAGAAAAAACTAATCGTCTTTTATCAGAAATGACATCATTGTGACAGATTTATAAGCAGCAGCCACCTCGTTTCAGGAAATCTACATGTAATGCCATTGTAACACAGGGACTAGGTGCCGTTTTCAGTGTTGTTAGGTCGGCAAGCCATGAAAAATGTCTCCTGTTAAGCGCAACAGTGTGTCCTTTCTCTCCGTGTCCTTTACTGACCTGCAAATAACTAAGAATTTGGGAGTTTTACATGTGGTTTTGAGGTAGCAGGTTTGCTGTTTCACTTCCAGTGGGTAGTGTCAGCCCATTGTTTTCAAAACTCCTTCTTCTTTATGGTTTTAGTTTGGAGGAAAAATGGGAATATTTCATGTAAGTTCAGCAGTTTATAATAACAAGAACAAGGAATGTGCATATCAAGCTGTTGAATCAACTATGAACAACAGAGACGGTACATTCTGCAGTTGTTTCAGCATAGAAATAACTCCAGTGTAACTAGGGAGACCTCTAATACCTCAGCTTATGAGATGAAAGGCAGAGTCATTATGAAAAAAGTAATAACAATGAATAACTTTAAGCATAAACAAATGTTTTCAACATACACTTCTAAAGCAGTGGTTTTTAACCTTTTCTGAGGTACCGAACCCACCAGTTTCATATGCGCATTCACTGAACCCTTCTTTAGTGATGAATAAAATATGATTTTTTGTTTTTTTCCAAATTCAAGACATAGGTATATGATTTTTTTATTTTTTTTTACTGGTGCACAAAATGAGCCCTGCATGAATATCACCTTGCTCAATGAACCAAACCAACACGGTGCATGAACTCACAACAAGTTGCGGTACTACTTTATTCTGGCCCCTAAAAACTATTTCAGCCCCATAAAAGAATTTCAGCTCCAAAAAAAATATTCTACTATGTTACTAATTAAAAATAAATTTGGATTTTTGGAGGAATACAGCATTGAACAAATTACATACCTGCAAATCAGTGTGACTTCTGCTGTTGTTTTTGGGAGACCAGCTCAGACGTGTGTGGCTTCACCTTGGCAAGTGCTACTCTCATGTCATCTTCACAGCAAAGTCTGTTCCTTTTCTTCTATTTTTGCTCGACATATTTAGTATGGATTAAAATATTAAGAAATAAACCACACGACAGACAACTATGACAGCCCTTGACTACTGTGCGCACTAAATTCCCCGCAGCACTCACTGGCCAAGCAATGTAATGTGGTCCTCTGCAGCAAGTGATGACCAAGATGTCATCACTACTTTACGCAAGTGTGTCTTTACTTCCGCGGCAGAGGCTCCGCCGAATCCCTGAGACCGACTCATCGAACCCCTGGGGTTCGATAGGACCCAGGTTAAGAACCACTGATCTAAAACTACTTCTATGAACACCAGGTTATACAAAAATAAATAGCTTTAACACCAGGTATTGTTCACTTGTTAAAAAGAAACTCCTGTCAAAGTTTGCTTCATTTGCCATGTTGAAGGAATGTTTCTCACTTCCGGATGCAGAATTTTTCAGATATTTTCAAATTAGAAATTTTGTTCGAATTAACATCTTGAATTTCTTCTGGAAGAAAAAAAACAAAAAAGATATGCAAGCTGCTGTTGGGCTTTCCAGAATAAAAAGTATCAAGTTCAAGCTTTGCTGACATCTTTGCAGAGCAAATTAACTTTGCCACAAACTCCATGAGGGCTGCGTGGGAGGAGGAGCTGGGTTTGCAGATTAGGAGTGAGATCTGGGAGATCTTGGGAGGATTTGGTCATGCTCTATTGATGTAAAGCACCAGTTAATTCTGTTCAAAGTGTTTCATAGACTCCACTATTCTAAGATGAAACTGTACAGAATGTTCCCCTCAATATCTTCTAAATGTGATAAATGCAAGTCGGCTGATGGCTCCCTGTCACGTCTGTTCTGGTCATGAACCGAACTCTTCCAGTATTGGTGTGACATTTCCAACTTGTTCTCTGAAGTGTATAGGTGCACGTTGGTTCCGTGTCTTTATAGAAAGGTAGTACCGTCCTAAAATGTAAATGGTAATCAGTGCAGTTTAACCAGTTATAATTGCACTGACTTGTTTTTATTTTATTTGTAGTTATTGTACGTTTTTATTTGCGTTATTGTCATATTGCTAAGAGTATATTTTTCCTTATACAGTAATTTGCTAAATACAGATATGCTTTATACTCTTGTGTATAATTCATGTATGCTGTATTTTGAAAACTTAATAAATATATAAAAGAGAAAAACTTCTGTCGATTACATCGAGTTTTTTTCTTACACAGCAACAGTATTAATGTATGCTAGGTCTATTACGTAGTTATACTGGGGAATTGGAGACAGGCACGATATTAGTGTCTATCAATTTTTCATTGCAGGTGTAAAAGCACACACCCACTCACTAAAGCTATGTGAGTATATATAGCATCTAATGTTTTATTTATTAGAGGACAAGTCCAAACACTTTGCACTGCTCATTTCTGTGCAGAGTGTAAAAGGTGTCATGGTTAACCAGCATGCTGATTGACCTGGATGCCATAGTCGACATCAGCAACATTTATGAAAACCGAAACATCTATTGTACATTTTCACGCTGGTGCAGTGTCATGTGCTTATGCTTGTGTGCTTAAAACAGAGTAGAAGTTTGACTTGGTGTCACTAAATACTATTTTTAGTTTCTGTAGATTCACACTTTATGAGAATAAAGAGCGAGTTCGACGCTGTTAAGAGCCACGCTCACTTTGTGTCACAAATAATGTTTACAAAAAAAACAACAAAAAAAACAAGAAGAAATGCAGCATCAGATAAAAAGGAGAGAAACAGATAACATGTCACGGTTTGGATTTTCAAAAGTTCATAAGGGTGAACACACCAAAGGAGAAATCATTCTTATAAACTTGCTGTGGTACAAATACAAGTTTTAAATCCCAGTTCACTTTAAAATCAAAATGGATGAACCAGCATAATGCTGTGTTGTTGTGTCTGGAGGTAGATAGTCTCATCAGAAATAAAACTTAATTTGTTAATTTTCTAGGTGTAACCTTTTCACTTTGGCTCTTGATCAAAAACTTTTGGATTCTTTTTTTTAATCTATTGTTTTCTACTAGGAAGCGTTTGAGCAAAGCGAGGGCAAGTTAGGGGAAAGGAAGCTTCAGGCCTAAAAAGCAACCAGATAAATTTGAGTGTCTTCAGATCAAACTGTGGTTCATCATTTAACACCATCTTTAAATAGCAACAACAACAAAAAAAAAACAATTAAAGAACAAAAAAAAAAAAGATTTCTTCTGAAAATGGTCAGATGATTAAGTAAAACAATAAAGGCAGCCAAATTCTGAAAAACTGATAAAAACACTTTGAAAGACTTCAAGTACAGGTTCTTGGAAGCTTCATTTAAACAAATGAGCGATAACTCAACACTTTTCCAATAACCCAACGGAATTAATAATAGTTAACTCAAATTCTACAAATTAACACAATAGCACTCATTTTACCTTCAGAATATAAATAATGCTGAACCAGTGACATTCTGGGAAGAAGAAAAAAAAACATACAACTTAAAGATTAAACATAAAAAAACCCATTTAAAATATGGAACTCAACATACTTCCTCAGTGTAACTAACCCGAACAAAGCCTGCAGGAGGTGATGTTGACTAAGTATGAAACTTCCTAACACGCAGTCTCAAACTAAACTATTAATACAGCAAACACTTGTTTTCGAAAACATCTGTACAAGGGAGCGTAGGTTGGTCATTGTTTGTGTTTTTCAGTCACTGAAATAGATGAGTCCACCACAACTTTCAAAAACACAATAAAGCCTTAAAGATGTAAAAAAATAAAAGAGAAAAAGGCTTTTCAGGCGATTGGGTGAGTGACACAAGTCTTCCACACATTTCAACTCAAGTAAAAACCAACAACTAAAACCTAAAATGCTGAATTTTAGATTTTTAAAGGTTGGACTAGTTAAGGCTTTATATTTAACTAACATTAAGGGGCTTTAATTGCCCCTACTTACTGCTTTAATTGCATAGCATACATGCTCACTGCATGTTATGCATACGGTGCTCCTCAAAAGTTTACATACCCCTTCTAAAATGTCAGGGATTTTTTTAACAAAGTGGTGCCTTGGTCATGCTGGATTTGTTTTCCTCATATGGAACTGAGGATTTTTTGGATAAGGTCGTAAATACTTCAAAACAAAGTTTGGGTTCAAAAACCCTTCAGTCGTCCACTAGATGCTAATTGATGGTTTCATTTTCCTGCATCATAGTGACTCCAAGTATGCATCTAAAAATCAACAAAATAACGACATAGGAAAATTCAGCTGTGAAATGGATATTTCTCAAAGCAAAGAAATATCCAAAAATGTCGTAAAAATAGATTTTACTGGTGTAGCGAAAAAGTTATTCCACTGCATTTCTCTACAAAAAACTTGCATCAGCTCTAAAGACGAGACATGGGGTTTTCTATATAATTGTTTTCAAATATAAAAATGGCACATGAAATGCTTTGCTCACTGGAATCTGAATCAGACCTAAACGTAGAGCTGCTTATGATGCACAACAGCAGTGGGAAGAAAAGTAACCAAAAGGGAACCCTAATGTTGGCAGCTGAAGTACTAAAATAAATGTGTAGTGTTGGAAAACTAAGTCAAATTATTCACTGCAAATTCTCATGTTTTCACTAAAAACAATAAAGTTCAGCTTAACTAGTAAAAATAGTGTCCATCAGTATGGTAGTGGAAAACTGTTTACATAATGCAGTTCTGGTTCACTGACTTCCTTCTTAAATAAACAACATCCTTCAGTTATTAATGTGGAGTTGGAGGCCAAACCAATCACAGGCTACATTAGCACTTTAAGGCACAAAGTCAGGATTCTCAGGTGACAGCCGTGATGTCACAGTCATAAAGAGGATGTTTGACCCAGAGGGGATGGAAATCCTTTTTCTTTTTGGCGTGGGATAGAGAGTGTTAGGAGGAAACATACATCAATAAGGTTTAGTTCAGGGGTCACCAACTCCAGTCCTCGAGGGCTACCATCCTGCAACTTTTAGATTCACCTCTGCTCCAAAACGTCTCACCAGCATTCATTCCTCTCTGCAATAGGCTGGAAACGAGCAGTTTATTTGATCCAGGTATTTGACGCATCTAAAAGTTACAGGGTGGTAGCCCTCGAGGACTGGAGTTGGTAACCCCTGGTTTAGTTGAACTTAAATATCGGGCTTTTCTGTTCCTTGACAATCAGGGTTACTTTGGCAACAATATCCTTGGCTTTGATTTGATGATTGGAGGGCTAGTTCTGGTTAGTTCCCATTTAAATGCCAAGCGTCGAGCAGCTTATCTGTTGAAGAAGCAGGAAGTGATGAGACACAAAATATTCCATGAAGCCTCAGATAGCAGCACAGTTGCCATGCACCCTCTGACCAGCGGGCAAGGTGGGTGGAGTGTTTTGCTAAAGGACACAACGACAGAGGCAGGAATCGAGTCAGCAAGCCAGCATCCTGTTGTTTCAATCTCTGCCAAAGATGGTCCTAAAACAGACAATTCACACATCTGGTTAGCCTAAAATTAAATCTCCAAAAGATTTGTGAGAAATGGGGGAGAAGGTGGGCTATTGTTAAAAACAAAGTTGTTGCATTACACAAAATAAAAGAAAGAACAACTCAATAAATTATACATAGAATACACACATTAAAACGTATTTTAAAACACACACATTTACATGTAAAAACTACAAAAAGAAGAAAATGCATTGCAGTGGCATGACTTACAAGCTTAAGTTTTAGTATTTGCTTGGACGTATTAGGATCCATCTCTTTCCCTCTGGTGTTATAGTGCAGCATTTTCATTTGCTGCTTCGTCTGGTGAGGATGTTCGCACTGCGTCTCTGTCAGGCCTTAGAAACCTGACAAGTAAAAACAAGACATAACTTGAGCAGGATGAATTTAAAATGGCATCAGAGTTAATGGTTAAAGGCTGTTGTAGCTTTTACCTCGGAAGTTCAAAACATCCACGTTTGTGCAGAAATGCAGCAAAGCCAGCTGCCACAATGATCAGAAGAAGAATACTAAAAAAAATCCAGCCAGTTATGGAGCTTGTTACTGTTAAACAAGACACAAACGCAAAACGTTAATTAAAAACTTGATTTTGTTTGACAAACTGGTAAAATGTCGTATATGATTTACATAACTCTCACAGAGCTCAACATGTAGCTTCTACTAGAACTTAAAAACAAGAACTGCAGCAAACCAGAATATGTCTGGTGCCCAAAGAGCCAAAGACTACAGTGCAAGAGAGGGGATAGAAGCCGATAGCCTATGTTTTTGCCTGACTAAAATATGCAGTGGCTTGGCAAGTATATGCAGTTGAGGTAGCGTCTCCTCTGACATATTATTCAACTTGCACAAAAATTGTGTTCAAGAAACTGATGTCATTGTTTAAAAAGTTTCCTCCCCTCTGAACTCAACATGCCTCCAATTAACCACATAAAACCTGTTGGAATGGGATGTTGATGACAACTTGCATGTTTCCTGAAGCACTGCAGTCTGTTGAAAATGCGTGTCGTTCTCCAATTTCTACTCTTTAAAAAAAGTAAGAAAGAAAACCTGTGCTGTTTAGTTGAAATATTTAATGAAAGTAAATCAGATTAAATGACTGGTTGCATCAGGCTGCTGACAGAAATGTTTGATCTGATAAACTATTTCCATGTCTTCAAATGAATATTTGAAGACATGGAAATATTCATCTGTATGTTTTGGTTTTGTTTTTCACCACTTTTGGATTTACTGGTTGATTATGAGTCCCTGGGTGGTGCTCATAACATGCCATGAAAGGCCACACAGATGGAAATCCAGACCCAGGCTGATTACATAACAGGGCTCCTGACAAAGTTTACTAGAGTGCACACTTTGTTTTACTAAAACCTAAATTATATTGTGATTTTACAAGATAGACCAACACAAATTAGAGCACAATTGCAAAGGAAAGGGGGGGAAAAACAACAAATGTTTTTACATAAAAAGTTTATTTCAACAAACTACCTTCAGAAGCAACCCAATTAGTTAATAATATTTAGCCTCCTGTATCTAATACAGAAAAATCATTTGGATGTTTCTCTGAGCTTTTTAAAGTACTGCCAAAGATAAGTCTGAGCTGTCATTCCAGCACAAGAATCACATAAACTGTTTCATTCAACATCTGGTTGTGTAGCTTCTCTTCTAGCATAATGCTATATTTAACTTCAGGGCCGTTTCACAGTCTACACTTCCGCACAAACTCATCAAAACAAAACTTAAAACAGGAGTGGCCGTGCTGACCCCATCCTTCTGCCTTGCATAGTAGCCATTTATATAAGCAGAATTTTTCATCCTGTAACAAGACCAAATCCTTTCAACTACAAAGATCTCACAGTTGGAATGGACACAGTCCCCCGCACCATTAAGCACCAAAAACATGTCAGCCTCTCGCACACAGAATTGGGTAATTATTGGGGTTTTTTCTCAGAAGTTAAGCTCCCGGTCAAAGAGTCCACAGGTCCAAAAACATACTGATAATAGCTTCAGGCTTCAAAGAGAAACACACAAATTTTGGAGTTTGTGTAATACAATGCTTTCCCGTGTTGATGTTAGTCTGCAGAATAGAAAGCTTGGCAGTGCACAGCACTCTGCACATAAACCTTTTAGTTTAAACCCTGTCAAGCTGCTGATGAAATGATGGTTTTGTTTCCTGTCAGAAGGGCAAAAACCTCCAAATACAACAATCTGCAGCAGTGAAGGAAGGACAGAAACTCAGCAGATAGGAAAAAACAACCCCATTGATTTTTGTCCTGATGAAGGACTTTCAGCCTGCAGGCGCAGCAGAATTTCCTGTCCCATAGTAACACCCTTTTTCTGTAGAAAACAAGTTAGCAAGTTTGCTGTGACCTAAACTGTATTTTTTTTTCTTTTTTTTCCAGTTGGAACTGCAACCAGTCAATGTTGTTGACTGAAATAGGTTTGATAATAAAATATACTGCCTGGAATATGTGAGTCTGTGGCTTGCATAAGTACTTTCAGACTTCTTTAGTTTGTTCTATTCCATAAAAACATTTAAATGGTTTCATTTGGATCTTATGCAAGACGTGTTTCACAAGGTTATTATGCAGTAAATAGCGGTAGAGAATGTCTCCTCGTTACTCTCATTTATTATTGCTTTGTTACTGGAGAACCATCTTCTCTATATTGAAAAAAACATTGCAGTCAAGTTTGAGCACTTATGTGCTCGGGGTACGCTCGAAATTACAAAATAAAGACTGAGGATCCTGAAGGATTTAGTCATCTCAACAGCAAAAGAAAAGAATGGAAGATTTTAAGACATTTTGTCTGCAATGAGCGAAAGACATTTGAAATAGCGTTTGGTTGTCAATGCGTAAGTGCAGTTAATGGTAGAAAACTGTGCGGCTAGCATGAACGGAGACGCAGTCAGTAAATTACATACAGCATTCCCTTCACTACTAATTACATGCAATCAAGTTTCTTCAACGTCGACTGAAGGGTTTTACTGCACACAAGTGAAACTCAAAGCTCAAGTTACCGAGCGATCAAGTATTGGTGTAAAAGTGGGCTGAATACAAATTCACAAGACATGATTCGGATTTTAATTTGTAGGGAAAAATATGGTTGTAACTTTCTCAAAATCAAAAATGGTTTCAGTAGTATCAGTAGATTTTTTTTTTATGCACACTCACAGTTTGTTGGAACCTTTGCAATAAAATACGGAAGTTCAACAAACTTATCATGACAGCTGATTAAAGCCATAATGTTAAACCGTCTACTGGGACTGAAGGGGATTAGTTTCATAACGGCCTTTTGTTCCTCCAGAAGCTGGTTTATCACGTGTCTTTACACAGGGGCATAAAGGGGAAATATACTGGGTTATGTCCATTAAATGTGTCATAACCTGGAGCACACGATGTATTCCAGGTGATGGATTTATTATTTCCTTTATTTTTACTTCTCCCCTACCAGAAGATATGCTGGTGTACAAAGTGACCTTTGTTTCGAGTACTATTTGCAGACACAGATAAGCTGTCTGCGAGTGAAACCAAAATACACCGACCACTGAAACAACCCCAGTTCAAACAAGCCACTGCACAAAATACTACAAATTTAGAGAAGTTGAGGAGAACATTGATTATTAAAGAACAAAATATTCACATCCCCAAATACTTGCTTGAAAATGTACAGAAAATACTTCCCCAGAAAGCATAAATAGCTTATTTAAAACAGGTCAAAGACAAATTATCACCTGAGAAATCCACGTAGAGGAAACTCTGGTAACTTCCGTATTTGTTATTTGCGTCACACTGGTAGACACCAGCCAGGTCTTGAGATTCCTTCACAAATGTCAGCGAGGCCCCCTGAGCCAAGATTGATGGAGACAGAACGTCGCCTGACCTGCGAGAAAAAGTCAAGATAACGTTTTAGCACACAGAGGAGTTACACACATAATACCGCGTCATGGTAAATGACAGGTCACAAAGGAATGACGGTTCAGGATAATAAATTAAATTAAATTACTTACATTAACCTAGGAAAACGCCCACTGTGGGCGTTTACTCTAGGAAACTGTAACTGTCTTGATCACACAGAAAACTTAACTACGCCCATGTTTACCACCAGGCATGGGTGGGTTTGTTATACCCACATTTATTCTGTGT
>NW_015113918.1:0-832 GCF_001443285.1 Poecilia latipinna | reverse complement strand
AATTTGTAGAACATTTCTGACAATTTGTAGAACATTTTTAAAACAAAATGACAACAGCAGCAATTTTACAACAACAATGATGAAATGTCAATAATGGACAATGTTAACATCCATTATGTGTGTGTGGGTGTGTGTGTGGGCATGGGAGGGGGGTGGAAAAGAGCACGTTTCTTGAAACTAGCTAGCTAACCAAGCTAGCTAACATTACTGTCTGTATTCTATTATGCTATGTGTATCACGCATGTGAGTGTGTGTATGTGTGTGATCCATCCATCCATCCATCCATCCATCCATCCATCCATCCATCCATCCATCCATCCATCCATCCATCCATCCATCCATCCATCCATCCATCTTCCGTTTATCTGGGGTCGGGTCCTGGGGTCAGCAGCCTAAGTAAGGAGGCTCAGAGTTCGCTCTTGTGCCAGCTCCTCTGGGGGAACCCATGGCGTTCCCAGACCAGCTGAGAAACATTGTCAGCGTGTCTTGGGTCTTCACCAGGGCTCCTACTGGTGGGACATGCCCAGAACACCTCACCAGAGAGGCATCCAGGAGGCATCCTGACCAGATGCCGAGTCACCTCAACTGGCTCCTCTCGACATGAAGGAGCAGCAGCTCTACTCTGAGTCCCTCCTGGATATCTGACCTTCTCACCCTATCTCTAAGGGAGAGCCCAGACACCCTACAGGGAAAACTAATTTTGGCCGCTTGTATCCATGACCTCGTTCTATCGGACATGACCCAAAGCTCATGACCGTAGATGAGGGTAGGAACTTAGATCAACAAGTAAATAAAGAGCTTCCCTTTTTGGCTCAGCTCTCTCTTCACCACG